>NW_007019586.1:27738-182209 GCF_000164805.1 Carlito syrichta
TTCACACGTATGTTTATCGCAGCGTTGTTCACAATAGCAAGAACCTGGTAACAACCATGCTGCCCATCAAAAGAGGACTGGATTTAAAAAATGTGGTACATATACACGATGGAATACTACGCAGCCATAAAAAAGAACAAAATCATGAATTTCACTGCAACCTGGATGGAACTAGAGTCTATAATACTGAGTGACCTCTCACAGAAACAAAGATCCGAATATCACATGTTCTCACTCATATAATGGACCTTGAACATCCAATGCAATACTATAAGAAAATGACTGACGATACTGGGAAACTATGGGGGGGAGGGGGATGGGATTAACAGTAGCAAATATCTGTCGGGGGACGGGAAAACACCTCTTATCAACAGGGTGCCTGAATGAAACGTAATTGTACACCTAACCCTTAACTATACCCCACAAAGCCATAATAAAAAATACTGATTAATAAAAAAAAAAAACTGCATACAGTTGCGTTGTATATAGTCAACTGTTAATTCGTTTAATATATTAAAAGTATATCTAAATGGACAAGAAGAACCCAAGTCTGATGGATATATAGGCAAAATTGAGATACAAAAAGTATTTAGAAATTGCTAATGAATATCTCAAAAAAATTAACCACACTGAAAATTTTGAAATGCCAATGGAAGCAACTATCATTCATATCAAATTAACAACATTTTTTAAACAATCACAAGTCAGTGCTGGTGAAATAAAGAAAATTAGGATACTTACATTTATTACTGCTATGACTGCAAACTGATACAGTGTTAACAGTAGATTATTTGGTATTAGGTATAAAAGCCTGTAAAATAGTCATTCTCTTAACCCAATAATTGGAAATCTATCTTTAGAAAAGTGTTTTGAGCATATGTTTTAATAAACAAAAATTGTTTATTAAATACTTTTATATTTTTAAACATTTTGAAATAGCCTAACTACCAACATTAGAGAAAATAATTAAGGAAATCTACCCAGTAGAATACTATGCTACCATAAAAATCAGATTTTGGAGAGTTTTAACTCACATGGAGAAAAATATCTCACCCTAATACAAATGGGAAAAAGTTAACAGAAAGTTAAATACATAAAATGACCTCAACTATGTAAGAAAATACACTTAAGACCAAAAACTAAAAAAAAAAAAAATACCAAAATGATACAGTTACTATTGTCTCTGGATAGTGGGATCATAGATTATTTCCTTCTTCTTCTTTTTATAATTATACATAAATCACAATTTCTCTTTCAATAAGAACATATTTTTACTTTTTTCAATTTTGTATTTTATTTTAAAGATGTGGGGTACAAGTCAAGATTAAGTATACAAGTGATCATTGTACAGATAAAGTTTGGGCCTCCCTTTGGTCCCCACTTTGCCTGATTTGAGATCAGGTACTCTTGTTGATGATGTGTCTCCCATACCCCCACCCCGGCAGTATCCTGCTACTACGAATTCCTCTCTTATAATATTATGATAAATGTTCAGGGTCTGCTTATAAGTGAGAACATGCAGTACTATGTTTCTGTGATAGATCTCTAAGCATAATAGACTCTAAATCCATCCAAGTTGCTACAAAGTTCATATGTTTGTCCTTCTCTATGGTGGCATAATATTCCATCATACATATGTACCAGATTTTTTTTTTATCCAGTCCAATTTCAATGGGCAGCAAGTTGGTTCCATGTTTTTGATATTGTGAATAGTGCTGCAATAAAAATACATGTGCAGGTATCTTTTTTGTGGAATGATTTGAATTCCTCTGGGTATATTCTCAGTAGGAGGATTGCTGGGTTATTTGGAAGGTCAGCATCTAGTTCTTTTAGAAATCGCCACACTGAATAGCCAAAACAATCTCAGCAAAAAAAAAAAAAAAACTAAAGCAGGAGATATCATACTCTCAGACTTTAAACTTTAGTATAAAGCTACAATAATCAAAACAGCCTGGTATTGGAAAAAGAACTTGCATAGAGACAAATGAAACAGGATAGAGATTCCAGAAGCAAAACCTCAATTTCTCAACCAACTCATCTTCGACAAAGCCTCCAACATCAACCACTGAGGAGAGGAGAACCTGTTCAGTAAATGGTGTTGGGAAAACTGACTGACCGTAGGCAGAAGATTAAAACAAGATCCTTACCTATCACCGTACACAAAAATCAACTCTAAATAGATCAAAGACCTAAACCTAAACCCTCAAACTGTAAGAACCTTAGAAAATGCAGGAGACACCCTTGTGGAAATTGGAACTGGTAACCAATTCCTGATCAAAACCCAAGTGCCCATGCCATAGAGGTAAGGTAAATAAGTGGGACCTCATCAAACTGAATAGCTTCTACAAAGCAAAAGAAACCATCAAGAGAGTGGGGAGACAGCCCACAAATGGGAGAAAATATTTACTAACTGTATATCTGACAAAGGCCTAACATCTAGGATCTACAAGGAACTCAAACATGCTGAAAAGAAAAAAAAAAAACAGCCCCATTACAAAGTGGCCGACAGATATGAATAAACACTTCTCAAAAGAAGACATACAAGCAGCCAACAGATACATGAAAAAAATACTCAGCCTCACTAATCATCAAGGAAATGCAAATTAAAACCACACTGAGATACCACCTAACTCCAGTCAAGATGACCATCATCAATAACTCAAAAAACAACAGATGCTGGAGAGGATATAGTGAAAAAAGAACACTTCTACACTGTTGGTGGGAGTGTAAACTAGTACAGCCTCTGGGGAAAACAGGTTGACGATTCCTGAAAGATCTAAAAATCAACCTTTCATATGACCTCACAATCTCCCTACTGGGAATATACCTAGAGGAACTCAAATCATTCTATTAAAAAGATACCTGCAAACGCATGTTTATTGCAGCATTATTCACAATAGCAAAAACAATAGCTACCCATCAAAACTGAACTGGATTAAAAAAATGTGGTACATATACACAATGGACTATTATGCAGCCATAAAGGACAAAATTATGAACTTCGCAGCAACTTGGATGGACTTACTGTCTATAATACTGAGTGATCGATCACACAAAGAAAGAACTGAGTACCACACGTTCTCACTCATATGTGGACCTTGAACAATTATCATAATACTATAAGAAAGGGATTGGCAGCAGTGGGAAACTGCCAGGGGAAGCGGGATCACACTTTATTAACAAGGGCACCTGCATAATGAACATTTGTATACCTGACCCTGAATTGTACCCCACATCTTTAAAATTAAAAATTTTTTAAAGAAAGAAAGAAATCGCCACATTGTTTTCCAAAGAGGTTGCACTAGTTTGCATTACCACCAGCAGTATAGAAGCATTCCTTTTTCTCCATAGCCTCACCAGCACCTGTTGTTATTTGTTTTATTAATGATGGCCATTCTTACTGGAATCAGGTGGTATCTCATTGTGGTTTTGATTTGCATTTCTCTGATGATTAGTGAGACTGAGCACTTTTTCATGTATCTGTTGGTTACCCATATATCTTCTTTTGAAAAGTATCTATTCAAGTTTTGTGCCCACTTTTTAAAGGGGCTTTTTTTTTTCCTTTCAGCACATTTGAGTTCCTTTTAGATCCTGGATGTTAGGTCTTTGTCAGATATACAGTTGACAAATATTTTTTCCCAGTCTGTGGGCTGTCACCCTGCTCTCTTGATGGTTTCTTTTGCTTTGCAGAAGCTTTTCAGTTCAATGAGGTCCACTTGTCTATCTTATCTCTTATGACATGGGCACTTGAGGTTTTGATCGGGAATTGGTTGCCAGTTCCAATTTCCATAAGGATGTCTCCTGCATTTTCTAAGGTTCTTATAGTTTGAGGTTTTAGGTTTAGGTCTTTGATCTATTTAGAGTTGACTTTTGTGTACAATAATAGGTAGGGGTTCTGTTTCAATCTTCTGGATGTGGTCAGCCAGTTTTCCCAGCACCATTTACTGAATAGGTTCTAGTCTCCACAGAAGTTGTTGGTGAAAGCTTTGTCGAAGATGAGTTGGTTGAGAAATTGAGGTTTTGCTTCTGGAATCTCTATCCTGTTCCATTAGTTCACATGTCGAATCTTGTACCAATATTAGGCTGTTTTGATTATTGTAACCTTATAGTAAAGTTTAAAGTATGGAAATGTGATACCTCCCACTTTGTTTCTTTTGCTAAAGATTGGTTTGACTAGTCATAGTCGTTTTCATATGAATTTCTATATTGTTATTTCCTGGTCTGAGAAGAATGATGTTGGTAATTTAATGGGTATTGCATTGAATCCGTAGATTGCTTTTGATAGGATGGCCATCTTAACAATGTTGATTCTTCGTATCCATAAGCAGGGAATATTTTTCCATTTGTTTGTGTCTTCTTGGATTTCTTTGAGCAGTGTTTTGTAGTTCTCATTGTAAAGTTCTTTCACTTCTCTAGTTAGGAAGATGCTGAGATATTTCATTTTTTGTGTGTGGCTATTGAGAATGGGATTGTATTTATTTTATTCTCCTCCTGCTTGTTGTTGGTGTATAAGAAAGCAACTGTCTTTTGCACATTTATTTTGTACCCCCAAACTTTGCCAAAGTCCTTTATCGGTAAAAGGTTATAGACAGAGTCTCTTTGGTTTTCGAGGTATAGGACCATATCGTCAGCAAAGAGGGATAACTTAACTTCCTCTTTTCCTATTTGGATACCCCTAATTTCCTTCTCTTGTATAATTGCTCTAGCAAGGACTGCCAACACAATGTTGAACAAGAGGTGAGAGTGGGCAGCCTTGTCTTGTTCTGGTTTTCAGGGGAAATATCTCCAGTTCCTGTCTGTTTAGCAATACGCTGGCTATGGGTTTATTATAGATGGCACTTACTATTTTGAGGTATAGGTACATATTTTTATAATGTGAAAAATAATCCAATAAAACCACCTTTTAAAAACTAGGCCTTAAACATTCCTGGTTTTCCTTAAAATGGGTTGTCTAATATAAGTAAATTTGCCTGAATCTCTCTATAACACACATTCATACACTCCACCTCCGGTGTAAAGAGTTCCCAAAAACCACTGCCTACTGTGTAAAGTGAACTGAATTAATTTATTTTTTTTTCTGAATTTAGCTATTTCAAACTTCAAGTAAAGCTCTTTATTGTTTCTGTTCGGCCCCACAAACTGTAAACATAATCTGTTTGATGAACCACTTTCATTCAAAAGTAAAATAATACTTTGTTTCTAAATCCATCCAGAGGACCTGGTGAAAGAGGGTGACTAACATTGGATAATGAAAGGAACAATCTAAATTGACATGGAATTATGTTTGGCCACTGTCCTCTAAAAATTCAAATGAAGACAATAATTCTGAATACCTATGTACACCAAGCATTCCTACTAGGGCATGGAGATTGAAATGAAGTGAATTCAAAGCTGAGCCTGACATGCAGCCATAGCAATTAATCTTGGGTTTCTGCCCCCTTAAAAATGACCAATAAAATAAAAGAAATTCTTTACCAATAGAACAAAATTGAATAACTTCATATGTTTCTGTAAGATTTGTCTTAAATCCACTAGAACAGATCTGCCAGTATGTAAACACCATAGACTCCCAAGAAAGGACAAGGAAAAGAGATGACAAAGATGCTCTTTGGGAGAATAAAATCATCCTAAAATCTGAAAATATTTCCTACTCTGGCAGTCAAGGAATCACGGTCCTTTCCCCAACAAGAGGGAGAATGGGAAGAGCATCCAACTGAAGGGTCTCAGGCTTACACTCTAGTCATAACCCTCTCTAGCTCACTATGAGATGTGAGCACTCTCTGGATCTGTTTCTCACCCACAAAATAATGGGTGGCCTGAAAGACCTCTAAGTTTTCCGGTTCTAACATCATCTGGATCTGTGAGGAGCTCCTTCCTGGTTGGCCCCTAGAGGCACCTGGAGACTTTGGTTTTGGTGAACCAAGGAATCTCAGTGTTGAATGAGGACATAGTTCCTCCGTGTAGAATTTTAGAAACTATGCAAGCTCTTTGGGTCTTTTAAAAAAATTAGTTGGTCCCTGGGCTGTCTCTTATAACTTTAATATTTACATGGTGACAAAGTGAAAGTGCTCATTAGTGTTTGAGCCAGAGTAATACCATTCTCTTTATTCATTCCAATGAGCTTATTTTATAAGAGCAAGAAAAAGCTGGAGAGGTAGCTGCCCATGGGATATCTGCCTAGCCAAAGTGAGTATCAGGTGGAAATAAACTGTAAAAGTATGAGCATGAAACCTGTGAGAAATCTGTTCTTACAAATGTGTCTGACCTCTAGAGGGCAAGGCCAAAAACAACTTGGTATGCCCCTTCCCTAGTTCAACCCAGAGCTGCCCACTATTCCTAGAGTCGCCCAGTCAACTCATTCTCCAGATGCAGGATCATCATTGGGAGTGATTGCGGAAGGGGCACCTAACAAGAGAGGAGCAAAGATCTCTTCCAAGTTTCTACCTCAGAATAGCTTGAAAGACCTCAAGAGTCCAGGTGCCCCTTCAGACTGCACTTTCTTAACTACCTTCTCTCTAGTTGTGATGGGTGTCTCAAAAAGGAACACCTCTCCTCCTCAGTTTAAGATACCTTCCACTTCCCTTCCATCCTAGCATGTCTTGGTTCCACTTGGAACCTACCCAGGAGCACCTTCTCTTTCAGTAGATGGATGTGAGCTATTACCTCCCAGGATCTGCTGTGAACTTACTGGAGGGACGGAGGCCCACTTAGCCACAGAACTCAAAGTAAGTGCCATCACCGAAAGGGGTACCTCTGCGTATTTGGGGCCCTTCTTCTCTTCCGGCACAGCCAGGAAAAAACCTAGTGGAGTCCACCAAAGATTTTCAAGGATTAATTCTGTAAGAATACCTTACGCTGAAGGGAATCCTCCTCCCGGGGATGACTCTGCTCTGTACTCCTGAGCTCTGATAGAGTCACATCTACATCAACAGGGCCTGTAGCAGAAGAGGAATATCGCCCACTGGCGAGGAGGGGTAGGTTGTTCGCCTGTGGGTCCAGGAAATGGCCAGAGGCATAGCACTGCTGTTGCAGTTTGAGGTTTTCAGTAACATCAAATACAGAGTATCATTTGCATTTGAAATTTTCCAGAATTCCTCATTTTAGGTCAGGACTGGCCTTACACATAGGTTAATGACTTAATGACTTATGTGGAAGGATTGAATACACCCAAAAAATTAATCCACAAAAAGATTTATAGCCCCACCTACCCGCTGTGGTGTTCATTAGTGACCATTTTGCGTTCAACCATTGAAAGTGCAGGTTAAAAAGCAAATGAGTTACTCAGAGAGATAACACATAGAACTGTTATCAACTGTTATTTAATGTCCCAGTACTGCTGGAATGTCCGACTAAGAAGTTTGGATTAAAAATCAACATACCAATAAATGAAGATGGGCTTTATATACTACATAGTTAATACCATTGTGGAAATGGTAACATTAAAAAGTGGTACCAAAATGTAAATAGAATCAAGATCGCTTTAGATAAATTACTGCATGACAGGCTCTTGATATATTATTAGTGGAAATAAGTTTGGGGGATATAGTTCAGCCTTTGAGATTAGATTCAAGAAGAAAAGTTATCTCCTCTGGTACCCATGGCAGAAGCAGAACGTTAGTACCACTCACAGTGGATCAGACTCAGTTTGTAATTCACTGTAAGTGGTTTATATGATAGAAAGAGCAGAAAGATCTGGTTTTTACTGTCTCTACTACTCACACAGTGCATGACCCTGCTCAAGTCACCTAAGAAATGTGAGCCTCAGGTTCCTCGTCTATACAATTGGGATGTGGAAGAGAAGACTAAATGTAAAATTCGTGTTCAGTAAGTCTCTACTAAGGCATTACTTCTTCCCTCCTCCATTCACACATGTCAGGGAGCAGGCTGATGGTGCCAGCTAAGGACCTTCAGTGCACCAAGGCCTGTTTCTGAGCCACTGGTAGCTCTGAGTTTGGGACAGGCATGTCACTCCCATGCTTTATTTCTTGCTCACTTGTTTTCTGGTGCATGTTCACAATGTAAAAGACACGGCTACTTTCTAGGTAAGAAGCGATAAGCTTTTGGTGTTTATGCGCTAGCCTGTTTGTCTGTCTGCTTTTCATATAAGAACCACCTTGTTGATACAGGCTGGGAGTTTCAAGAGGGCAGAGTTTCTTTCTATTTAATGGACTGAGGATGATATTCCATAAAGAACCACACTTAAATGGGGACTAAATAATGCATCAGTATCGTGACTGTGATGCCACAAATATTAAAGGAGATGTCTTACAAAAGGAACACCTCCCTCTCTCACTGAATCACTCACTCTCGCATTCTATAAAAACAAAATCAAACTGCAAACACCACCAACATGACAAATGAATGTAGGCACACTGGCCAAGTAATTAAATTCTATTTGTCACCTAGAATGATACTGGAGACCTTCAGAGCCTTGGGGACTCTGTGACTCCACCCGCATTTTTACATGGGAAAAATCAAATTAGGCTGAGTACCTTCGACTGCTTCCAGAAAGAAACAAACTGCAGAAGGACAGCATGCTGCCTGAGGGAACTGCAGAGTGTGAGGCAGGGGTGAGCCCGAAGGGACAGACCTCTGCCTTCTCAGCACCCAGGGGTGGCTTCCAGCTGATCACACAGTTTAACCCTTTTCCTTTATAGACAAGGAAATTGAGGCCCAGATGGGCTAAGGGTCTTGCCAAAGACCCCAAGTCAGAAGACCAAGATAGGGTTGAGAACTGCTTATGAAGGACTCAAACCCAAAGCAGACGACCACATTTTCTTTCAGTGGAAACTGGAAAGCCCATATGACCCTACCCAGCCTTGGAAGCTCCCATTTATTCCTAATACATAGCAAACCAATCAGACAGCCAAGGTTACTTGGAAGCCAATCAGAAGGCCTCCCCCACATCCAAACTCCCACCATAATAGAACTTCCACCCATCAAAGACTGTCTTAAGTCAACTTCCTTCTACTTTCTTTTTATTTTTTTTGAGTTGGAGTCTCACTCTGTCACCCAGACTGGAGTGCAGTGGCACACTCATGGCCACCACAGCCTCGAACTGCTGGGCTCTGTGATCCTTCCGCCTCAGTCTTCCAAATAGCCGGAACTACAGGCACGCGCTACCATGTCCGGTTATTTTTTATTTTATTGTAGAGACAAGGTCTCGCCAAGTTGCCAGGCTGGTCTCAAACCCACAGGCTCAAGTAATCCACCCACCTCGGTCTCCCAAATTGCTAGGATTACTGGCTGAATCACCTACTTTCTTTATAAAACCCCTTTGAGCCTGTACCAGAAGTGACAGCATCTGGCACTCTGACTGCAGTAAGTTCTGACCAGCTCTTTTAGGGGTCTTGGTCCTTTGGGCAGTTTACACCTGTCTTCTAACCCCACGTCCACTGCACTTCCCACACTCGGTTGCTTCACCCTGGCCCCAACTTCACTTAAGGAGGTCTTTGCCTGTGGTTTGAGTACCACAGCCTGTTTGCCTCACCAACATTAATGTCAGTACTTCTGGCTTACTTCAAAGCCACGGAGCCCCTGGAATATAACTGAGGCTGAGGAATCTGGGGGGTCTCAACCAACTTTATAACCTCCCTCCTCTGAGGAGGTGGAAGTCCCCGATGTCTCATGGTCCCCTGTGATTGTGGAAATTCCCATCCCAGCTCAGAGCAAACTGGGACCACTCTGACCCCCCTCCCCATCGGAAAGTGAAGGGAGGAAGAGGTCAGGGCAGAGGTCACTCTAGCCGTTGATCTTCCTTGTGTAGGTCCAGCCTGTCAGAAAGATAAAAGTACAGCTGTGGGTCTGGGTATGTGACTCTCCCCCATCCTCCTCAGGAGTTTGGTAGTCCCAGAAGAAAGACTCAGCTAAGAAACTGCTATGACAGTTGGTTCTGGCCCTGAGGATGCTGGGAGTGACAGAAGGCTGCTGAGGTTGGAACAGTGTCTGTGCTGTTCTCTGCACACCACCTTATGCAGGGTATAAGAATTCCTGGTCCCAGATCCTAGTTCCTGTTGAAACCTGAAGCTGACCACCAGAGTGATTGGATTCCTAACACCTGCTGGAAACAACTGCTTAGTCCTTTCACTGAGACATTGGTGGGTGGAGGAAGGAGAAGGAGAATTGACCCAACCCTTCCTCTTGGCTGTATATTGTCATAGAAATTGCCAGAGCCCCTAGATTCCTAGAATTCCTGGATTCAGATTCCTAGATTCAAATTCCTAGAATTCCTAGATGCAAACTGTCTCTGACATAAGTAGCCCTAGAATTTTGGGAAAGTTATTTAACCTCTTGGGTTCTCTTCATCCATAAAATAGGAGTAGAATGCATACTGAGAACACTATATGAGTCAGTGATATTGTAAAGTTCAAGGCACACAGTAGATGCTCAATGAAAATTAAATTCTGTTTCCTAGTTTCTGGGTTGTGAGTTTGGAGTCACGCTCAATTAATCCCAGAGAAGACATGATGGGGGGAAAAGGAGGAGGAGGAAAGTTCAGGGGCTATGGCTGCCACTGATCCCCTTTAAACAACAGTGTCCTCACAAGCACATGAAGTCCAGTAGAATTTCTCTTCTTTTTTGTGACATTCTCAGAAATGAAGAAAGAGGGAACCAAGACACGGAGACTCCGATCTTTAGCTTTACTTTAGTTCCAAGACAAGGAGCTGACGGTGTTTGGAGGGTTGTATGTTAGTCCAGGCAGTGTGGATAATGCCAAGGTGATCCAGCCCATCTTCAGGCTAAAGCCAACAAGCAAGTGTCCTGGGTCCCAGCACCTAGGGAAATATAAAAAGCATCAAATCCCAAATTTTCCCTGGCAATCTCTGTCTACAAAATATAAACCACCACCAACAGAACTGGCAAAGAAACTTGGCATAGGGTATGTCTACTGCAATCCCCGATTTCATGTTGTTTGCTAAAAGAAAGGGAGAGTGGGAGGGTGGGGCAGGGAGGGAGGGAAGGAGGAGGGAGGAAGGAAGGAAGAAAGGAAGGAACGAAGGAAGGAAGGAACGAAGGAAGGAAGGAACAAATGAACGAATGAACTAGGTCCCCAGCATAGGGAAGGGGGAGAAAAGAAAAGTCTAAATTTCTGACTGAAAGACCACATGAGAGAGAAAGGAAGGGAATGAGTTAAAGTCATAAAAGGTTGTGAGTTTATTTTCAATTCAACTAAACAAATTATATTCCCACACAAACATTCTGAGGATTAAATGGACAATATAATATCTTTGAGCTCTTTCTGATCACATGCTTTGCTGTTAAAGGTTATATTCCTGGGGAGCTGATACTGAGGTTTCTTGTTCCTTGTCAGTAAACACAAGAAGAGGCTGACCCTGTGTAAATTTGAATTACATAAAATCTTTCCCCCAGCTGTCTGGTCTCTTAACAGCCCCTTTTTACTGAGCTCTGTGGTTATGAAATGTAAATATCTTTATCTTAGCAGCACAGACTTTTGAAATTTTGACATAATAGAATTTCCTCCTCCCAAGGCATATCAAACACCATTGGAAACTAGGGTCTGTTTTACTTTTAACCAGGACTAAAGCAAAGGGTCTCTTCTTTGTTTATTTATCTTTGGACTATTTCCACATGACCAATACAGTGTTCCCTCTGACCAACCCTACCAAATAGAAGCCTCAGGAGTCTGCTCGACCACCCTCAAAGGCAAGGGTATGAAGGAATTGTGAAAAAACACAGCAGGACATTGGGGGCAACAGAGAGACCGTAGGAGGACTGTGTGGGCAGATGTCTAAAAGCAGGAAAGATCAACAGGCAGCCAACACGAAGTGACTTAGGACGGAGAAGAAAAGTTTCCATGATCTTGGCTTATCATTGTTTTGTGAAGCTCCAACTCAGTGACGAGTTGGTATGAAAATTTGGGAGATTTTTAAAAATGCAACCCTATAACCCCAGGGCTAGCACGGTATAGGTTTCTTGAGTGAACAAATGAATGAACAATCAATGCATGAGAAGATAAATACTGAGAAGAGGAAGAAGTCTATTACAGGTCAACGAATGGGGTCCTGGAAGATTCTCCTTTATCTCTCATTTTCTTCTGACTCAGGGAGACAACAGCTGGAGCAGGGTCCTCAGGGGATAGGGACCTTGGAGGCCACACATTTCAGAGCGCATTTAACCACCGCCTGCAATTCCTCAGGCAGTTTGAATCATTTGTTTCCATGATATGTTCCCCCGCCGTTGTAACCTCTAATGGCTGGTCTCTGAATCCCTCCTTCATATGTGAGCCGTTTTCTTGTTTGAAGAATTAACACTGTCATGCTTCTTTCTTCCTTCTCTAATGATAAGATTCTCAAGGGTCGAGACTGTCATACACTGGCTTTTGTGTTTGCTTCGCTGCATACGTGAGAGCTGAGTACATATGAAAGAATGAATCAATTAATAAAATTAATGAACACATGCCAAGGCTTAAGGAGAAGAACATTAACTGCTTGGTTTGATGACAGAAAGCAGCATCCCTCTTTGCGTCTAGCCCCCAGCTCTTGTGTGGGGAGCCCACGGTGATACGCCGGCACCTGCAACCCGTACCTAAACCCTGCAGCTGGCACGGGCCTGTCGACTGCTCTTCATTTGCTGCTCTCACGAGTTGTAATGACAAGTTCAGCCCTTCATGTTGCATGGTGCCTGCCAACCTGGCGAGTGTTTCACAGCTGTCCCAAATCCCAAGATGATGTATCAGGGCTGAAAACACACTCCGATTCCCGCACAGACAACGAAGCAAATGTCAAACAAGGTCAGCCTTGGGAAATGCGGGACCTGAATTGAGAGACAGTCGGGTGGAACTAGGGTGGCTCTACTAAAGTAAGCTTCCACGTACACGGAGTTTGCATGCAAATAGGCCAGCGGATCGCTGAAAAAGGCTCACGGGATTCCCCTTCCACTGGGTGCCTTTTTCTGCATCCCAACCTCTGGGGAGTCCTCAAGATATTAGGGGAGATTTCAGCACGGGTTGTGGGACTCTGTCTGCTGCCAGGTCACAGGAGTCACGTTGGCTTTTGGAAAGACCTTCCCAGTGTGCCGGGTTTTCATGATTTACATTTAGAGCTCTGAAGGTGGACAGGTTTAAGAGAAAGTCAACAGAGGATATCTTTCCAGAAGGGAGAGGGCTCTCCGGCTCCGGGAGGCTCAGGGTGGTCTGGGTGGATGCCGGAATGTGGGTACCAATCCTCAGCTGCAACAAGGAATCTGAGGAGGTCCACGATTAAGTTTTTTAATGCAATCATCTTTCTCTCCCGTTTCCCAGGGGCCGGGACGAGAAAACAACGCAGACGCAGACAAGCGGCCACGAGATGGCAGCAGATGGCAAGAAACGCGAGCTGCAGGCGGGCTCCGGGAGAGTTGGGCTCGAAACCCCTCCATTTTGCTTTACATCTTTAATGAGATATGTGAAGAAAATTAGTCCCTTACATGCTAGACACAGATGCCACAGCATATGGAGAGATGCCGCACAGCAATATTTCTCTGGTTATTAAACAGGAGGCACCTAACCAGTCCTTCGCTGCATCCTCATGCAGGGCTGTCCTTTATGTCTCCGGATACTGTTGCTGGCGAGGTAGTAGCAGAAGAAAGCTGCTGAGAAGACTGGTGTAGGGACGGGGCCTCTGGGCTCCCGGGCACCGTCGGGGTGGGGGTGGGGGTGGAGGTGTGGAAGGGCGGGGATAGGAGACGGGGCGCATTGCCAGAAGACGAGGAGCCGCCCGCAGGGGCCACTTGGCCGAGGAACACCGTGGCTTCTGCTTCCAGACTCAGTCCCGGCAGCCGTCTGCTGCTCTCTGGCCTCCCTGGCAGTCCTTGGGGGCTCATTTATTCAGAACCCCCATTACCGCCAGACAACTCTGTGGTCTGATCTTTCACCGCAAACCCCACATGGGAAAAGGAGTTCTGGGCATTTTTAAAGAGCAAGCCACGCTTGCTTTTCTGGCAGAATTGAAGCAATATAGCATAACTAAAATGCATTTCAATAAACAGGGGTAGGGCGACACCGCTTCTGTGCCACCCAAACAAAAGTAGGGAGCCCAGTCCTGGTGACTGCAGGGAACAGTTTTATTTGGATGACACGGTTTTTTCTGGGAGACTGTTGCCAAATCTGAGCAGACAGGTATTGCTCTGCTTTATTACCGTATCCCACTTTTCCACTCCTCACATTTTATTGTCCATTTTCCCGCTCGTCACACTTTTCTCCATCCCCAACCGCTCGGTCTGACCACTCATTTAATTCTTCTACCCTCCCTTACCCAGGATTTCTTCAGGCCTCCATGGCAGCTGGGGAGCAGAGCACAGGTCATTCAGTCCAGCAATCATCTCCCCACTCAAGCCCAATAAGAGACTGTTCTCTTGTTTACTCAAAAGCCCAAAACTCCCAGGACTTCTCCGAGCCACTGGTGAAGCCCCTTAACAATCCTGAAAGTAAATAATACAACCATTTTTGTAGACAGAGAAACTGAGGTGCAAAACTGAGCTACAGCTTTGGCTCACCTGGTCCCATCCCTTCACTGCAGATTTCACCCTCTGAAGCATCCTCCAGTGATAAAGTAGTAGCAAGATTCATCCTACTTGGATTTCTCTCCTTGTCTTAGAAAAATGGCTCCATGTGCAGAAACTTTCACTTGCCTGTGTGACTTCAGACAATTCGCTTAACCTCTCTGTGCCTCATTTATCATCTATAATTTGAGGGACTAGAATTGGATGATGGCTAAGGCCCATTTCAGCTCTATGATCCTGTGGCTTTAATTTCCCAGGCCTCTGCCAGCCCCCGTGGCGTGTCACACAGGGCACTTTTCCCAACAATAGCCAAACGCAACAGGAGCAAGCGGAGTTTCCCTCTCCAGTGGAGAAGAAATGTGGTGTTGGTTGGAGTCTTGTTGACGTCCTTTGTTCTCAGAGTGAGGCAAACAGGGAGGTTTCAGATGTTATTGGCACTAACAGCAGGGCCTGGAGGTGGCCACACTCTTGTGGAAGGACCACGCAGAGCTGTCCCTGTAGGTAGTGGGGATGCATAGCCAAAACTGGAGGATGTTTTAATAACTACTTCTCAATAAAAAGACCTATTTTATTCTGCACGGGGGTCTGGGGGCAGAGCCAGGTCTCCCAGGAGGAATCCACTCTCACCCTTAACAGGGGATTGGTTCAGCTCAGCTGCTCTCACAAAGGGCTGAATACAGCATGCAGTGGTACAGGCAGCTCCCCGCAGCTCCATGTGAAAATGACTCACAGCAGTTATGAATATCAAACCTCCTTTGATGTGTTCCCAGACATGAGGAACAGCCACAGGGGGGAGGAGATGGACTCTGGTTGCTGGCTCTGTGGGGTGGTGCGCAGAGGGCCGGACACATCTGGTACCATCCTAAAGCTCCGGGAGAAATGCAAGCTGGGTAATTACCTAGGACTTCCTAGGATAACAGAGCTCCCTTTCATCTATCTCTCTCCCTCTCTCTTTCTCACTCTTTCTGTCTCCAGCTACAAGGGAATTAGATTCTCCAAGAAATTACAACCTGTTTCTGTACCCTCACCTTTCCCGAGGGAATAACAATTCACATCCCTGAGTAAAAGTTGTTTTATTGAGCACAAAATGAATGCACCCCCTCACTCAGCATCTGTGCTGATTGCTTTAAAACCATAGACCCGGCCCCAGTCAGCCGTGCAGAAGAATTTTCCACTGTAATGGCCATTTCTAGACTCTCAGCCTCTCGAGTGGCCGCATGGTATCTTGTTCTTCTAATAGGCTCTCAATGATGATTGAATATAAAGGTTTCAAGTCTCTCTTGTGTTGGCAGCTCCTGAGACTGGGTCACTCACCGTCGTCCACAGTAGATGACAGAGCTGTGCCAACTGTCAGATGAGTGTCAGGGCTCACAGCAGAAGGGGAGGGTCAGCCACTGCCATCTCGTGCCTGCGTCAGTGGAAAGCTTGTTTATATGCAAGAGCTTCTCCCATTCTAAACGGGGTTCAAGAGCATGTTGGTCACTAGAAACTTGAGCAAAGTCCTTACAGTCGTAGAACAGAATGGCAAAGGGCATATAGGGAGAGAATCTGTTCCACTCCATGCCTGCACATTTTCACTTTCTGAATTGATTTTTAAATTTCATTTATTTGGGGTTTTGTTGTTGTTGTTTGCTTTTTTAATTTCATTTTAAAGATATGAGGCTGATTTTATTTTTCAGCCAAGTTGGGCTTTGACTGGAAAACTCCTACACCCACAGAGATGTGCACACACCCACCCAGGGGAATAACATAACCAACTACTGTTTACTGAGCACCGACCACGTGGCAGACACGATGCCCAGGGCCTTCAGCTGCATCCTGTCCCCTAAACCTCACAAATGTTCTAGATGTGGGAGTGGAGGAGGTATGTTATCCCCAGTTTACAGGTGAGGAGCCTAAGGCTCAGAAAGGCTAAGATACTTTCTTAAGATTGAACTAAAGCAACAGAGCTAAAAATCTAGACTGTTGGATTCCAAAGCAAGGTCTCTTAACCAAGGTATTATGGGACAATGTGGTGATTACGAGGAGCTTACTATGTTTGAGGCTCCAGGTCCACAAGGGAGCTCAGGAATGACAGTTCCTCACTTCACAAAGCTTCTGTATAACCACACATCAGTGCACACAGAGCTTCGCACACGTGCACAGAGCTTTCGTAACTTGAGGTGTCTTCCGAGACTCCTGCAGTCAAGGTAAAGAGATTCCATCCTTCCTTGATATCCCATTCTCGGACCTCCTGTAGGGCTGCAGCTGCTTGAATTTGCAGACAAATATATGAGAAATTCAACTTTTTATACATTATTCTATAGTTACCCAGCTCCTGAGCTGGTCACTGTGTATCTTGTTTTTTTTTTAACTTGGTCAGGAAGTTTCTCTGACCCATTTCTCCTTT
This sequence comes from Carlito syrichta, assembly GCF_000164805.1. Taxonomy (NCBI): domain Eukaryota; kingdom Metazoa; phylum Chordata; class Mammalia; order Primates; family Tarsiidae; genus Carlito; species Carlito syrichta. The sequence continues at coordinate 44,627 of NW_007019586.1, forward strand.
CAGGAGGGTAGCGCAGAAGAGCAACAAGGCCAGGAACAGAGAGGATTTCAAGCTTGCTGAAGGTTCAGAAAGTCAGCTAGAAGGAATAAAGCAAGGAGGACTCAGGGTGGGGGTGAAATTCCATCACCTCGTGAGGTAAGTGACGATATACTTAATTGACCCTGAGTGGTTAGGCGAAACAGAAAGAAGGAAGCAAACATTGCACTTGTTACAGATTTTGCCAAGAATAGATTGGCTGCCGAGACTTCTTCCACCTTGACTCATAGATTATGGTCTGGAAGATGGGACAGTGTCCACTGTGCTGAACATTTTCCAGTCACTTTGACCCAACTGGGTGGACTCCTCAATGTTAACAGAGACTTTCCTCCAAAGCCAAGTTAATGGACCACCCACATACGAGACAGGAATATGAGACCGTGTAAGTCCCAGGAAGAATGCAGACCTTCTTATGGACTAGACCTCTTTGCAAATCTAATAAGAAAAGTTCATTATTAAAAAAAAGGAACCAAAGGCATGCATTACATTATTCAAATCTCCCTTATGAAGTTCATTTCATTTTTCTGTTTTTTGTTGCTACTGTTGTTGTTTTTGGCTCTCTTTAATGTTATCTCCCAATTTCTTATTTCATCTTGAATTTAAAATGTTGTCTAAAATTAGCATTATGCATTGTTTGGATTAACACATGGCATGTGTACATAGTTCTCTCAAGATTTTAGAATAAAATCCTATTTTACAGTTTCCTCCTTGAAAAAAAAAAGAAAAGTTCATTATTCACAGAAGTTTCCATCCAATTTTATTTCAGATCTGTGCTCCTTCCTGGACTGCCCTGGAATCTGGAGATAATAATTCTAGACCAAAGTCTCCCTAGAACCTTGAAAAAGGTGTACTAAGAAGTCTGGGTGTGTAGCTCTACCTAACTACTCCTCCCACTGCCACCACCACACTTTCTAATCCCCAGGGAAGCATGGACATCTTGCCAGCCAGTTACTCTTTCTCCTGACAAAATCCAAATTGGGAAATCAATGTGATCTTTGTTTCTGGCTCTCTCTATGCATACCTCTCAAGGTGGCCAGTCATTAATGAATTTTCATCCTCACTATCATTTCTCAACTATGGCTCCCAAATTCTGTTTTCACCTTCTTCATCTGGGGGGAGCCTTCATCCACAGACACCTATCTCAGAACTTCATTCTAAGAATTCATCATTCCACATTTTCTTGCATTTGACCACTGGAGGGCAATGCCAGACCGGCCAAATCACTCTGGGTGCTCTGCTCCATCTTCGGCCCCACCTTGCCCTACGATTTCAGGATGCAGCCTCTGGTTGGAAGCCAAAACCAAGGACCATTAGTGCACCCCTAGGCTAGCAGCACAGCCAGACCTATTACCGCAGCTCCTCCACAGCTGAGACCACAGGGGGAAAAAAGACAATTCACTGAAAAGCAGAGCAGGTTCCATGGGTGACACAGTCCCCTGGGAAAGAGCCTGAGAGGGGAGCTTGACTAATTGCGTCATTAACAGAGAGCAATCTGTCTCCCCAGCTAGTTGTGCAGAGTCCTACCTGGCTCCACTCGCTCCAATGTAAGTCCCTAGAGGGTAACATCTTAGTAAGCTTAGGCTCCCTGGGTGTTAGCACAATGCATGGCAACAGAAAGTCACTGGATGGACAGATAAATGGATGGATGCATGGATACGTATGTGTACACTGGAACTGGCCACTTTCAGATGTGCTGCTGTTTTCTGGCTCTCATGACACCTAAAGTTTAAGTTATTAATCAGTTGCTGAGCATTCTCAGTCCTGAAGACAGCTAAGGATGGTCAGGTGATTAATTAAACCAGTGGTTGTCATTATACAAATGTTATTCCAAACGTCACTTCAAGAGTTTCAGGTCTCGGGGGGTGAATTGGCAGTTGAGGGAAACTGCTAGGAGAGGGAGGGGCATACTCCATTAACAGGGCTACCTGCATGATCAGTGTTTGTATACCTAATCCTGAATTGTACCCCACATCTTTACAATAAAAATTTTTTTAAAGTTAAAAAAAAAAAAGAGTTTCAGGTCTCTTATTTTTAGGAAGTCCTTCATTATGTCATCCATGTGTCATCAGACCTTGCCAGCCTGTGGATTACAAAATGCAGACACTAGTTCATTAATATTCCATTTACAATACCCGCAGTCTTGTCATGTGGAATCTCGGGCATCTGTTATGTCCCCCAAGTGATTTGTGAGAATTTCATATGCCACAGTGTGTCCCCATGGGGCTCAGCAACTCCACAGAGCCAGAGCTCCTTCAGGCCACCTTGTGTCATCTCATGAGACTTTTCTCTGGGCTGCCCTTTCTCTGTGTCCTCCTCAGTGGATCCCATGCCAGCATGGACACGGCCTACTCTCTTAAGGAGGAGAAGAAAAGTGCACATCTGAAGACCCCAAATCCCACATCAGACTCTTGATCTCCCAGCAGGCTTCCACAAAAACAGGGAGCAGCTTGAGGCGCCCAGTAAAAATCTGCAGGCATCTCCACATCTCCAAGTGCAGACAGCAGGGGAGGTCTTTTCTTCTCAGCCCAAGGCTAGTCCTTTTCCTATCCTGGGTTAATTGACAATGGGAAAAAGCATTTCCCCCAGGGAAGCGCTCCACCTGCCCTCTACTGTCTCAGGTGGGGCCTGGCCTTCGTGAAACCATCAAGGCAGACATCGTGCTCAGATCCTCTGATAACCGTATGTGGGACATCAACAACCCTAACATTTTGGGAGAAATATGCCCCTCATCTAATTTAAAAGATCCCATTTAATTTTTCTAACAAAACACTATCTCCAACATCTGTGTTCAGTTTTATGATGACTATAATCTCCAATACAGTGAATTAATTTTTGTTTTAGATGAGAAGAACTCTAGTTTTCTCATCAAAAGAAGAGTGCTCTAAATTTCATCTAGAATCTTTACCTACAGAAACCCAGGGCTGTCTATAGTCTTCAAAGAGCAGCTCTGCCAAAGCAAAAAGAAAGTTCTGTTTTTACAAAACACTGATGAAAATTCCTAACTTGAAGCTGTCCCTATATTCAAACCTAGGTGCTCAGAGTGCATAGTCCTCATTCTTCTCATTAAAAAATCTTTTTTTTTTTAAAGATATCCTTTGACACTTTTCATGAGAACTAAAAGAGACCGGGAAAAAAAATTATTCTAAGATAGCATTTTTCTATCACTGTCCATGGAAGGTGATCATATATTAAGCATGTCCTATACTATGTTCTTTCTCAAGATGCCTTCAGTGTAAGTAAGAGCGAGGCCTCTGGGGTAAAATCTCTATTCTATACCTGCAAAAAACATTGTACAGAAATTTCCATAAGACAGGAGATTGACAGTCAATACACAAGACTCCATAGGCGAGAAGAATCTCCAGGCCCTCTCATTGCATTTAAATACAGACCTGCCTCAGGGCTCCGATTTCCAGGCCCAGGTCTCGATGGGTGGATAATGCCTGCGGCCTGATGCCAGGCCTGATGTCCAGGTTTAACAATGATGGCAGGCCACAGATCCCCGGCTCTGTGATTTTGAAAGCCCAGAATCTCTCCCAAGTTTTCAACCTACTGACATGCACCTTGACCCAGGTGAGAAGTGTCTGAGACTGTTTCCCTTAAAATCGGTCATTTCTTAAAACTCCAAAGCCAAGTGGCCACAATTATTAACTACTGGACCTGATTTTTTATGATGCTGTGGCAGAGCAGGAAATCTTGGTCAGTCCTTCCAAACTGCATGGATTGGGTCACCCCCTGGGGAAATGACGACACTATGCTACCTTGTTGAACACCAAGGACTCCAGTAAGGATTATGAAACCCAAACATTGCTAGTGTGGGAGCCAAGTCCTTTAGTTCATTCACCAGGAATTATTCAGCCAGAATACTTTTCTTTAAAGTTCCCAGAGTCCAGCAGTTTGCCTACAGGATTCAGATGAGACTTCTGAGCATCACTTATGCCTTGGACAGAGCACATTGGCATCTCCTTGTTCATACGTCGTTGGTGGGAATGTAAGCTAATTCAGCCCCTGTGGAAAGCAGTTTGGAGATTTCTCAAGGAACTAAAAATAGATTTGCCATTTAACCTAGCAATGCTATTATTGGGCATATACCCAAAGGAGCACAAATCACTCTACTACCAAAAAGACACCTGCACTTGTATGTTTATTGCAGCACTGTTCACAATACCTAAAACATGGAACCAACCTAGGTGCCCATTGACGGTGGACTGGCTCAAGAAAATATGGTACATATATACCATAGAATACCACATAACCATTAAAAAAGAACAAAATCATGTCATTTTCAGCAACTTGAACTGGAGGTCATTATTCTAAGCAAATGAACACAGAAACAGAAAACAGAATGTCACATGTTCTCACTTATATGTGTGAGCTAAGCACATGGCATAAGGATAGAAACAAAAGACACTGGCAACTCCCAGAAAGGGGAGGGAGGGAATAGGGCAAGGGTTGAAAAACTACCTGCTGGGTTCCATGCTCACCATTTGGGTGATGTGCCCAATAGAAGCCCAGACCTCACCATCACGCAATATACCCATGTAACAGATCTGCACATGTCTCCCTTGAATCTAAAATTTAAAAAGAAAGAAAGAAAATAAATTCCACAGGAAAGCTACCTTTGAGAAATGGGCCTTCCTAAAAGCAGTGAAAGAACGGGAGGGGCATGTGTTTTCCAAAGGGAGACATATACAGACCTTCTTACCAGTAATTTCTAGAGTCAGACCATGATAAATGTTTATCGGAGTACAATGCACAGTTGCCCAAAGGAGGGGGAAACTAGCTTGGTTTAGGAGGAGAGGGTCCTTGTGGAAGTTTTAGCTGAAGTGACTTAAAGGATGAATGATTTTGATAAATGAGGGATTGGAGAAGGACATGGCAGACAGACAGACTGCAGCTTGAGCAAAGACAAGAGGCATATAGAACCATGCTTCGGGAGCATTCACTCTGTGGAAGTGGAGTCTGGAGTGGGACGGCATGGCCTGAGAAAGTTTTATGAACCAGGCTAAGGAACTTTGATTCTGTTCTATGAGAAATGGGCATAAATCAGAGTTACATGAAAGGAAATATGCTTAGAATGTGTTTTGGAAGGATCACAAGGGATGGGAAGATTGGTTCTGAGACTGAAAACTGTGAGATCAGATATAAAGTTAATACAAAAACTGAGGTAGACATTGAGAAAGATCGGAAATAGGGACTTGCAAAGAGAAAACATAACGGATGTAATGTTATCTACCTCAAGGTAGATGAATAACAAGTGAGAGTAAAAGAGAACAGAGAGACATCTCTTCCTGGCATCCTGGTTATGTGCTGGAAGATTCTCTAGGTTATATACCCCAAGACCTTGCCATGAGAAATTAATCCTTACTCTTTAGTCCACTAAAGCTTAAGGTGTCAATCCTTCCAGGAATATTTTTATGTTTCTACAGTCCAAAGGATTAATCCCCAATGGCAGAATTCCAGGCACCAATAGAGGAGATTTGGGGGCAGGGGTCTTCTCAGGCCCCTCAAAAATCATTACATAGTTGACTGCTTCTGTCCTCTTATTTATAAAGCTGTTTGCATGAATAAGCACCCAACTACTGTGCTTGTAACCATCTGATTACTGCTTGAATATGAAATCTAAGTCAAACATCTATATTCTTCCTCTTCTCTGAGTTATCTTTTCTCCTCTCTTCAGATTGGGACAAAGAAGCCCAGATCCAGAGAAAATCTGTCATAAGTCCTTCACCTCACAGTTAGAACCTCATTCCAGTAAAATGTCTTTGGGTGTGACATTCCTCCAACACCAGAGACAGCCTTCCCTAAAAGTCTTGGGTGGGCCTGTCCAGGGCCACCACACAGCACACATACAGTCTTCTCACCCAGCTCCACTATTCCCAACATCACCCACACTGTCAAGGCCAAGCTTCTTGTGGACCCCTGCACACCAATGTCACATCACTCACTCTGGTGCAGACACACCTGCAGCCATGCCACCGGCACTCCACCTCCACGTATCTGTGTGCATGTGTGTCTATGTGGCCATGGTTGTGATCAACTCAATTCTGTGTAATCCTAAATTCACCCATCCGGAGGTAGGTGTCTCCTTATTTTTTGTCCGTTGTCCTGTTATCCCTGTAAAGTTGTTCATGAGAGTATTTTCCAGAAAGACAAGTGTCTTAGAAGAAAGAGAAGGAAAGAGATGAGGTAAAGAGAGTGGCAGTGGAGGGAATAGAGACTTTGAGAAAGGCAATAAAAATAAAAGAGTCCTTGACCTCCATTCGCCTGTGTTCCCAAAATAAGATTGGCCCTAAAGATATCTTATTATTTATCCCAAATTAAAATTTTCTGGCTCTGCAGTCATTGTGTACACAATGAAAAGAAAGCTATCACACAAAAGATGCAGTTATCCTATAGTGGGAACAATCTCAGCTAAGCTGGTTCTGCTCCAAGAATAGAATGATAACAGTGCTAAGTCAAGAACTCCAAAACTTTGATTGCTAACAAATAGAATGATTTCTTGATAGGAGAATGGCTATAAAGGAAAGTGAGCAGAAAGGCAATCCTCTGACTCTTGAATGAGGCATGCGTTGCCAGGGAAACTTCTGATCTGGGTTGCTCCATGGTGAGATCACAACCAGCTATGCTGACTAGCTATCCTCACCCCTGCCTAGTTCAGATATAGTATCAGATGCTTTCTATTGCCTAGAGTTAAACATCATCACTAGATTTTTAAATTCCATGATGGCAGGAATTTGGCTAGTGCTTGCTTCCATTATATCTTCAGCACTCAGCAGAAAGTTTGTATATAGTTGACACTCCGTAAACATTTGCTGAATGAATGATTGATTGATTCATCAATTAATTGATTAACTTCAACAGATTACTTCCTCCCAGTCTGGCTTCTGAAGAGTAAGTCCCAGACCTAGAAACTGCCAGATGGGTAGTGAAGCCACAGAGCATTCAGAAAAATGAGTGTTTCTACCTTTACTCATCCTTCTGTCTACCTAAGATTCCTAAAATTCAGGAACAAGGACCCAAGAACATGACCAACCAAGTGTCTTTCAACAAAAGATCATCTCCCTGGTTGTTTCCTTTCAGAGACTACGCCTCCTGGGGCTGATAAGGGAATGGCACCATATGCTGAAAACACAGGCCCTGAGTGGCGGAAGGGGACCCGAGCCGCCTCTAAAGGGGGCCTGTTGGATTGCAGCCTTTGAACAAATCTGAGTGTGTCTTTTGATAGCACAGGCACCGGTCACCCCCTAGGACCTCTTTCCTTTATTGCTGCAGCAATGAAGCAGCCACATGGCTGTTGTAGATAAGGTGGCCAAAGTGCATTGTGCATGCAAAGTAGGTTGTGTGGTGAACAGCACTGAGAAAAGCCGCAGACGCACCATGGACTGGCTTCTCTGCATTGTGCTGCCCTGCCTCTGTAAGTGGCCCCCAGGTAAATGGGTGCAATTTCTCACCACTTCTCGTTTTCAATTCTTTTTTTTTTTTTTGTCCACAAGGCAGATCCTGCAGGATTGAAATCACACAATTTCCCAACATGGTCATCATGACTGGGACACATGTAAAGTTCCAACGCCAACATAACATTCCTGATGGGAATTATGATTTTATGCACTGACATCTGCAGAGAGCTAACCAAAGGCTCACCTATATCTGCCATGCCTTTCATGGTACATGGAGGCAGAGCATAACCAGTTGCGTGTGGACAGAAAGTTGTCCACCAGTACCTTAGCCATTAAGCACATGCAGCCAAGAGACAAAGCTATTTACTGCTGTGATCCACAGGCACCATAATGCTGGACATCATGCTGAACAAAAACTATAAACCTCAAGCAAGCTCAACACAGAAAATTCGGAGGATTTACCAATAAGACACAGAGCATTCAACTTCATTTTGAATTTGCCCCACTTATTCACCAATTCTTTCATTCAAACTAAGAGACCCAAATTGATATACTAAGTATTGTGGGGATACGAAGATATGAAACAAGTACTTCTCAAATAATTATATGTATTCAGCAGGTAGCACCTTCTCACTTTTATCTTGCTAAACCATGAGAAATGAAAATTAAATCCTGTGGAATTACTTGAATCTCCCACCTGACAAATAAAAGCATAGTCTCTGATACGCAGAGGAACAAATAAATTGGACACACATATAAAATCAAGGCCAGCAATTAACAACTTAATTATAGACCCTTAACTTACCAACTTCTAAAAGCCTGAAAAAATATTAAATATCTATATACACATGTATATGTATATAGTAAGTTATATAGGTAAATTAGAGATCGATAGACAGAAAAATAGATAGATAAATGAGTATAGAGTGGATAGCATTGTAAGATAATTGAGCTCAAGTTCAGACTTAAAAGCCAGATTTCTTGAGTTTTGAATCCCAGAATTTCCACTTGCTGACTCACTAGCTATATATATGACCTTGGGCAAGTTACTTTGTGCCTTGCTTTCCTCATCTATAAAATAATAACAGTAATACCTACCCTCGAGGATTGTTGCAGGAATTAAATGAGCCATCACTTTTAAATGTATTTAGAGCAAGCCTTGGCACATGGAAAGCACTAAGTATTAACTACTTGTGTTGTTGATGGTGTTGGTATCCTGATGAGGATTACTACATTTTGCAGCTGTTGAACTGTGTTGAGCCTATAGGAAGTTGTCAATAAGAAATAAGTCAGTCTCTTGGACAATTAAACATTCTTTTCCACATTAGTAGTATCCCATTTAGTAGGAGCTAAGTATCAAGGAAATTCAGATAAATACAATTCAAAAGACCTTCAGGACCTTTATAAATTATTGAGGGCAATAGAAGAAAAAATACAGAGGAAAGTAATTTCTGCTTGACCCTCATAAAACAAGCAAATATAGACTTTGTGAGATATTAAAATACGACAGTAGCCCCGCTCATTAAATGAATAGGGCAGTGGAATAATTTATAAATGTAGAGCCAAAAATATAAAAGTTGTTTATGAACATAATTTTAAGAAAGGAATCCATTCTATGAACACAACAGGCATACTAGATGACCTGAAAAAGTTCCCATCTCTGAGATGACAACAAATTAAGTCAAAGTAAGCCTGATCTTATAACATCCTGGACAGCTGTCAAATGAGAACCAGCCCAGGACTGCAGAAGGGAGTGGACTCTACAAAGACACATCCATATCAGCCTCAAGGACCCATTCATGGAAGCTCCTTGGCATGAAGCCTGAGCTAAGAACTGAGGATAAGCAAGTACCATCTTCTCTAGTTTTTTTCTGAAGATGCTGGGTCTCCTGCTGCTTCAGATCCTATGTTCAGTTGGAATCCCAATCCCCTGCTATCTTGCTGGCTTTCTCATTTGCAGCCAATATATGGGCTTAACAGTACCGGTTCCCCCAAGAATAGCCCTTTAAGGACCCACGATAACACAAAATAGGATCGTTTTCTGGCAATAAAGAATTTGGGAGGGGAATTTGGAACCATTTTGTAAAATTAGGTTTTGGGGTCAGATTTCAAAGTCTTCACTCTCATGGGACAGGCAAAGACCCAGTGAGTGTTTGGAAAGTGACTGAATTTGTTCCTCCTGGGCTTGCTTTTCTCCAGGTTACCTAAGGGTGGTTGTTGACACATCCCCAGAATTGCTGAATGTTAACATGGGGGTCTCAGTTACATGTACTATGTACCTCTCTGGTAGCCCTACTCTATTCTCTGCCAGTAAGAGACTATTTAGTAATCCCTCCCCAGAGCCTAAGTTCAAAGACCAATGCCGTGTCACATGCAATAGGAAAATGCGACTCTCTCCTGTCATCCAGGACTCTGATTCTGTCACTCATTACTCCACACTAAGTATCTCAGTGAGGGAAATCATCTTTCTTCTTTTTCAAAACCAACTACCATCAAAGGTAAGGGAAAGTTTAGGGAAAGAACAAAGTCATCACAGAACTAAGCGCTGATTGATGACCGCTACCCAAGGGCAAGTTTCCTGGTAGTGGTCCATAGCAATCAAAACAAAAGGTGTGGTAGAGCAGATGAAATATTTGAGTCTCTGCCTCAATCACCTCATCATTTAACTGGAAGCCCTCCAATCTCCCCACATGATTCTCGAAGGGCAGGCTTAGAAGAAAAAATTAGCAGGAAGGTTAAACTCGTGAACAAGTATTCATCAAGTGTCCATATGTCTCAGCGTACAGCGTCGGTGTGGTTCATGTTGTATTCAACAACATAGGTTGAGTGTCTAATATGTGACATATGCCACACCGAGAGCCAAGCTCTCTCTCATTCTAGAGTCTCTACCATAGTGGAGCTTACATTCTCTTAGAGAAGCCAGATCAGACGCATGTGGGAGCAAGAGAAATGCTTGGTTGCGCTAATTATGGGAATGATCCGGGAGGAAAGTACTGATTGAAATAAGGGTATTTCAATTTCAGAATGAGTTAGGTGACGGGAGCCAGGAAAGCATCCTAAAGGAATTAAATCCTAAGCTGAGACTAAATATGAAAAAGCTTATTTATTTACATCCTGAGGTCCCAAGTCAATAACAGAAGGAGAATCACAACTCAAAAAAGTCCCCACTGGCCTCTATGCTGTTTTGCTCGGCAGCTGCTTCCTGGGTGCCACACAGCTGGGTAAGTGAGCGCAGATGGAATATTGGCAGCCAGAATCTTTCCAGAGACAAATGACGCTATGATTTTCCTTGACACCCATTGAAATTCCTCACTCATTTCCAAAAATATCTTGTTTGCTTTAAAACAACCGGCGGAACCCAGACATTTCAGTAAAACAAATCAGAGACACAAAGGGATTCCAGCCTTCTGATGATTCCTAGCCCAAACCAGTTTGACTGAGAAGAATTTACTGATGAAAGTCAGTCCCGGGACACCCAGCAGCTGACGTCCTGACTAATAGCATCCTGACCAAGAGAAAACACAACACAGTCTCTTCTCTTTTCATTCACCTCTGTTCCTAATCTTCAGTTGCTTTTCCAGCCAACTGGAGACAGAGCAGAGAAAACAGCAAGCAAAGCCAGCAATTAGAAACAGGCAAACAGCTGATAAGTGCCGTGCCTAAATAAAGATAAATTGTGGGCCCTCATCAGTCTGACTTCGCTGTTACTAGGCTTTATATGAGGCGTTTGGGGGTAATGAGTAACAGATAAAGCAAGGAAAGGGCTTTCCTTCACTAAACTTTTCTCTTTTTTTCACCCAAAGAACTCAAAGGGGGTGGGGAGAGAGTTGGAGTTTTCTCAGATCAAAGGCAAAATAGGTCCTAAAACTTCCAATTAGAGAGAAAACCAGAAGTTCTGGCACTCTCTCCCACTGATACTCAAGTGAGCCTATGGATAACTGTATGATACCAAAGAGTGGCAGAGACTATCAGAGAGAATGACACGAGGCGGGACACATAGTAGCCTGTGTGAGTTGATTTGATTTGACCTTGGTGTTTTTGTGCTTTTAAAGTCCTCCTGGCTGTAGGCCTGTGTAGGTGCTGTCGAAATGGGCAAGTTCATGAAGCCCGGGAAGGTGGTGCTGGTCCTAGTCGGACATTATTCCGGATGCAAAGCCGTCATCGTGAAGAACATTGATGATGGCACCTCAGACCGCCCCTACAGCCATGCCCTTGTGGCTGGAATTGACCGCTATCCCCACAAAGTGACAGCTGCAATGGGCCACAAGAAGATTGCCAAGAGGCCAAAGATCAAATCTTTTGTGAAAGTTTATAACTACAATCACCTCATGCCCACAAGGTACTCTGTGGATATCCCCTTGGGCAAAACCGTTGTCAACAAGGACGTCTTCAGAGACCCTGCTCTTAAACGCAAGGCCCGATGGGAAGCCAAGGTCAAGTTCGAAGAGAGGTACAAGACAGGCAAGAACAAGTGCAGTTTTAGATTTTCTTTGTTTCAGTCATTAAAAATTTTTTAAATCCCTGTCTGTCTGCTGTGTATATTACCAGACTGGGAAAAGGAGAACATTACAGACATTGGATGGATAAGGGACTGTGAGAAAATATAAAATAAATGTTAAATCTGATTTTGTGAGAAAAAAAAAGTCCTCCTATTCTTTCTTCACCCTATAGGGACAGAGAAGACTGAGGCTCTGCTTAAATGTGGCTTAGGCTTCATCCTCAACTGCCAGAGATAGTCCTTTGCCTAAGGGCGTAGAATACATCAACACTGGCCATGTTTCTGACACAGCTGCATTCAGCACATTCATTTACCTGCCAAAAGTCCTACAGACACCAACAAAACTCAGCGGACTCCTCCTTCCCTCAGAGGAATGCTCCATTCCGGGCCTGAAATTACAAGCTCTGCGACTCCTCTGGTGATTACAGCTCAGGCAGGGAACTATGACCAGATCACTAAGCCCACCACGCCAAAGCAGAAGAGGCAAGGCAATGAAGCCAACAGCTGTGGTGGGCTTATACATGAGTGACTGGCACAGGAATATGTGCATAATGTGCGTTTTCCTCATTTCAACATCACAGCATCCCTACAAGGTACTACAATTACCCCGTTTGCAAATGAGGAAATCAACACTCAAATGTAATTTGAACCACTACTGGTAAGTCACAAAGCGAGATTCAAAATCATGGGTTATTAGACCTGCCAAGTCAATGCTCCTTTTACATATAGATGATGTGGGAAGTGATATCACCTAGGTAGTGAGCTGTAAACTATTTTAAGCAAGTCTATCCAGGTAGGAGCTACCTTGCTGCTGCAGAGTGCCTGCCTCTTCCTATACCTACAAGGAGTAGAAGACCTGGTCTTCCCACCTTTTAGCCTAGGTTACTGGCAAATTCTTTCCTATTTCCAGCTTTCACTAGAGGACTAGTCAGCCCTCTAGGCTCCTTGAGGGTCAGGAGACTCTGGACAGAAATCCTACGTGATCTGGCAAATATCTGCTGAGCTCCTACTATTGGCAAGATCTTTCCTGGGCACTGGGAATGCAAATATAAGTGATATACCATTTATTTTCTAGATAATCTTAAAGTTCAGTGCAGGAAACAGATTATCAAACAGCAGAGGTAATAAGTGCCATGACCCAACATGGCAGAGAACCCAGGGTAACACCTCCCCCAGGTGAGGTGGGGAGAGAAGGAAAGAGACGGTTTTTCTAGGAAGAAGGAGCAGCTAGTGCAAGAACTGGGCACATGGAAGACTATTACACATATCTGAACCTACAAATGTTTTTATGTGGATGGAGATTGCACAGAAGTGGGGAAGTAGCCAAAAGTGAGACTGAAGAAGGTAACAGATCAGGGGGTCATAGGGACAGCACAGGAGATATTTGGAGGCAGACTGACCACGTTTTACAGACTGGTTTATGCCTTCATGCCCTCATGCCGTTACCCAAACAATTCTCTCCCCTGGTAATGCCCTCTGGACATGACGGCTGACTGGGTCCTAATGAACTTTCAGGACTCAGTTCAGGGTTTCCTACTTCTGAGTATCCCAAGCAGAAGCAGCTCCTCCCACCACACTCCTGGAACATTTTGTATCTATTCCTTTTATAGGACTTAACACTCCACCACATTTGCATTTAATATTCCTTTGTAATTGTTGTGTGCCTGTCTTCCCAGAAAACTGAATTCTTTGAAGGCAGAGGCCATATCTTTTTCACCTGTATGTCTCCCAAATAGCATCTGGCCTGAAATAGATGGTCAGCTCATGTTTGTTGAATCAACAACCTAACTTTTGACCTTGCCAGCCTGTCACATCCCTCTTGAGGAAGTGACTAACACCAAACCACCTTTATAACGGACAAAACTTCCCATGGGCAGACAGCAACTGGTCTGAGTGGGGGCAACCAGGAGAGCACCAGCCTACTGCAGAGTCACCCCCTAGTGAAGCCATGCTGTAGACCTATTCCCTCTTTCACCTCCTGTACAGGTAAGGACAGGTCTTGAGGCCTTTTACTCTTGGGGAAATGTGTCCTTGGGGCAACTTGCTGGGGGCCTAAAAGGGTAAATCATTCCTGAGCAAGTCTCTGACGTTCTACCCCTTGGGATGGAGGAAGTTCTCCACGGTCTCTCTGACTTTGGGCTTTTCATTTCAGGGATCTCGCAGGATATAATTCTGGAAGCAGATACCAAAACCCTGACTGTTCTAGTTGGGAAGCCTGTCACCTTCCATTGCTACATAAAAGGAGGGGATTTAAAGAACTATCAAATGAGCTAGTATAAGAAGAATGAAGATAACTCCCCAATTTTAGTATACAAACTAAGCAACAATTCTAATGACAATCCAAGGAATAATTTCAAAGGGAAAATGGATACTTTAAAAAATTAATTTATGCTTGACATTCAAAAAGTAACAGCAAAAGATGCTGGAACTTACTACTCTGGGTCTGATATCCACGAGGCTACAGTTCTGTTTCTGACCACCTCAGAAACTCAGGGCCAAAACAGGCAGCAGATCCAAGTAGAGACCAACTTGATCCAAAATGTGTACCACACCTGAGATGAGGCCACCTGATAACCTCAACTTGAACATACAATAAGAGAGGCCAGGAACTGATTGAGGCAAGGGCCTTATCTTTGTGATTGGTTTAGAGGAGTTTTCTTTATCAGTTGAAGAGGGCAGAAGTGGCTGTTAGAATTTATGCCAGAGACCAAGGGGGCCCTGCACCTGTCTCTCACAGACTCCTGAGGAAAGGTTGAAAATAATAGCTTTTAATACTGAATGAGCCCTCTCATTGTGGAGCAAGCTGAGATAAACAGAACTTTTACTATCGTGAGTGCTGTAGCTCATTGCATTCTTTATTGTGAAAGTGTTCATGTGCATACACTAGATAAAGTAAGGATGGTTTTCCATTACCATCCTAATCAAAATTTCCAAAACTATTAGAGATAGCTTTAAGTCTTATTCTGTGAAGAAGGATGAATAGAGTCATTTTCTGAAATGTTTCCATAACTATTTCAGGTATTGAATGTTTTCTACTGTCTCTTAGTTGCAGAGAGTCCTGGGGACACATGGGGGTGGGGAGAAAGGGGAAGACACAGGCTCCCTTCATGCTGGTTGCTGAGAGAGATCATGGAGACACATACTTGTGGCAATGTGGGATTTCTGAGTTGGTTATGAATCAACTGAATTTAAAAAATAGATTCCTGAGTCCCTGGTTGAAATGGGCTAGCCAAGGTCTGAGACTGCAGGGAAATAAGACCTGGAGGAACCCACTGAGCAGACTAGAAGGCAGGGGGGGCTTGAAGATGCAAACATTTAATAATCATCAAGGGAATGCCTTCATCCTGTTTGGTGTTAGTAGCCAAGTCTTTGTTCTGCTCAAGTATCCTCTCTTCCATATAAGGTTAAAACTCAGGCATTAGGACACAGAATAGACATGAGTGTGAAAACTACAACTAAAAACCAACTCTCCAGCACTTTGGGAGGTGAAGGCGAGAGGATTGCCTGAGACCAGCTCGGGCAAATTAGAGAGACTTTGTCTCTACAATAAATCCAAAAATTAGCCAGATGTGATGGTGCACACCTGTAGTTCCAGCTATTTGGAAGGCTGAGGCAGAAGGATCATCTGAACCCAGCAGGTTGAGGCTGCGGTGGCCTTGAGCATGTCACTACACTCCAGCCTGGGTGACAGGGTGAGACTCTGACTCAAAAAAGAAAAAAGTCAACTCTCTTGATGCCTTCTATTTAATATTTCTTCCAATGCACTCTCATCTTCGTCACACGTTTTTATGGGGCACTTATTTTATTCATAGTCTTGGGATAGGTCATGGAAATAGAAAAAGTTCTAAGGCAAGTACTACAAGATCTAGTCTCATCAATGAGACACAATTTATTTTTAAAAGACAGAGTATTAGAAATTACAACTAAAGATTACAAAATAGCACAAAATGCAAGACAGCACATATCGCAATGAGTGTTAATGACTGTGGTGCTTTAGGAGTGAAAGAACCCGTCACTATGAGACTATTTTGCTAGAATACCTGAGGCTTAAAAGAGGTGGGCCTCAGAGACATGGAGAAGAGGAGGAAGGGCATCTCAGGGTAAGTATGTTAGTTATCAGTATATAACAAATTACCTCAAAACATAGAGGCTCAAAACAACCTTTATTATCATTATCTCACAGTTTCTACGGGCCAAAAATGCAGGTGTGGCTTATCTGGGTCTTCTAGTTCAAGGTCTCTCTTCAGGCTGGAGTCATGGTGTTGGATCCGCTTCAAGCTCACGCACGTGGATGTTGAAAGGCCTTGAGTCCTCATCTGGGCATCTCCACAGGGCTCCTCATAATGTGGCAGCTTGCTTCCCTAAAGTGAGAATTCTGAGGAAGATAGGGCATCCAAGTTGGAAGCCACAGACTTTTTTAACCTAATCTTGGAAGGGACATCCCATCCCTGCCACTATATCCTGTTTGGTAAAAGGAAGTCAATAAGTGCAGTCCACACTCAAGAGGAGGGGATTACATGAGAGTATGAATACCAGCAGGTGGGGATCAGTGGGGGCCGCCATACAGTCTGCCTATCACAGGGCATTAACACAGTGGCACAGGGAAAGAGAGAACTTTCACAAACTCTGGTTGTAACCAACTTGTTTAGAGAACTCTGACTATAAGGCTAAAGAGATTTGATTTTATCTTATAAACCCGTATTTGTCAAACTTTGCATGCAAAACACCGGGAGAGAATGTTTCCAATACAGACTTTTAAGCCTATGCTGTAAAGATTCTAATTCAGTCTATCTGGGACAGGCTTGGGAATATGACTTTATAACAAGTACCCTAGGTAATTCTGATGCAAGTGGTCCAAGGGCATGCTCTAAAAAATTCTGCTGTAAGCAGAAGAGGAATTGTTGGGTTTTTTAATACAAGGAAGTACTTGGGTTCTCATGCCCTGACCACAGAATAATGGACATTAGATGCAGTCAAGGCATTTCTGGAAAAAATATTCTCAATTCTATCTGCATACCTGAATCACTCGGGAAAATTCTTTGAAAATACTAACATCTGGAATATGTCCCTAGAGATTTTTCTTGAATTAGTGTGGGCTTAGAGCTCCGACTTCCCAGATAACTCAACTTCCCTCCCTTACTCTTGCCCTTCCTTTCCTCTAGGGTTGAAAACCACTCGTCTAAGACTTTGTTTTTTTGCGGGGAGGGCTTGTTTTTCTTTTAGTAAGAATCTTACTCTGTCACCCAGACTGGAGTTCACGCTCACAGCCACCACAGGCTCGACCTGTTGGGCTCAGAAGATCCTTCCACCTCAGCCTTCCAAGTAGCTGGAACTACAGGCACGCACTGCCACGCCTGCCTAATTTTTTGATTTATTGTAGAGATGAGATCTTGACAAGTTGCCTGAGCTGGTCTTGAACCATGAGCTCAAGCAATTCTCTCACCTCGGCCTCCCAAAGTACTGAGATTATAGGCATGAGCCACCATGTCCAGCCTCTCAGACTTTGTTATTTCAAGTGTGGTCTAGACCAAAAGCATTAGCATTGCCTGGAAGTTTTTCAGAAAGCAGAATCTCATGCACCACCCTAGATCGACTGAATTAGAATCTGCATCTTAGCAAGACTCCCCAGGCGAGTTATATGCAATGCTCTAGGGAATCCATCTTTATTGAAAATTTTCATGGAGGTGGGAAAATATAAATTCATTTTTTCCCAAATGCCATTCAAGAATTCATATTTGTAAAAAAATCTCCTGAAGGGGTTCTGGTGTGCAACCAGCTGTAAGACTCACTGATAAGCAATTGGTCATCTCCAAACTAGAAACTTCAAAGCAGATTACAGATTATTTTGTTACTAATACTACAAACATTCCTACTGGGGTAATATTATGTTTTTGTATGCTTCTTGGGAAAGGGTATTATGTAAATTTTAGGTTTGACAATTTCTCATTCATCTGCAAGCAAATTAGAAAATAAATTAATATATGTTGAGTCAATGTACTTTTTAACCACATTATCATGGAATAGCCACTGAAACCTAGGATGTTGTGCCACTCACCTTCAACTCAAGATCAAGCCAGAAAAAATAACATAAATCATCAGTGTCTGATTAAGTCTGATAGGGAAGGAGAAGGAAGAATCTGCGTCTCTAGTGGTCCATTCCTCCTGCAAGATGGACGAGGACATAAAGTTCCGGCCATGTCAGGGTGGGACAACTCAGAGTCTGAGATGGACATGGGGTGAACATGAAAAACAGAGCGTGGAGACAAGGAGAAGGGACATCCTGTGAGAAGGCAGTCACTCTGTTCAGCATCTGAGAGTCTGGGCACAAAACTATGAAAAAAGAAACCAGACAATAATTAAAGTTAAAGACATGGAGAAATTCAAGTAATCCCTAAGCTTATTAGCACGTAGCTGAGGACGCCTTTTATATTATACCTGAAACTTCCTACTAAGTTGAAGACAGAGTCACTGAAGGCCCTAGTATACTATAGACACAGACCAAGTATTTCTGTAGAAATTCCAAAGCCAAAGAAATGACATGGGCGTCAGATATTATTTTTGTATTATATTTGTCTGTCCACTCCGCTGGTAAAGACAAATGAGAGATGGCTAAATCCATGATATTGTTGTCTCCATTGTTCTGTTTTCTGTGATTTGTATTCATCATAAGGAGGGCTCACTTGAAAGAGTTCAAAACAGTGGAGAGAAATCCCAAAGAGCGTCTATCAACCCTCTAAAAAAGTCAGGCATGGGAATAAGCATCCTTGGGTATGCTGGATGGCCAGAAACTGAAGATTCCTAGCTGATGCCCTAAGACAGCAAGAAGGAAGCATCCTGGGTCCAGGAACAATACCATCAACTGGCTGCACTTACCCACAGGGCATCCTATACTGTGGAACCATGGTTATGAGTGAGAAGCAACAGAAAAGAAAGGAATCTGAAACCATGTAAGTATGCCTCTTCCCCTGCATTAGAGGAGGCCACAGACAGACAAGAAAGAGAATGTTACTCCTACCATTCAACACGTTGTGTATTCTAAAGGCACCATAGCCTTAAGAAGGTGCTTATGACACCATCTTGAAAGTACCCAGGGATTATATAGGTAGTGTCCAAATAAGAAAATGGACTCAGGGAAATTCAAGTTGTGACCTTAATTCTGAACAATTAAGATTTTAAACAGAAAATTAGAGTCATTGAATTTGAAATCCAGAAAGAATCTTAAATGTTAAGCAGGAATCTCTCCATTTAATTTAAATGTTCATTAAATATTGATTGAATAAATGATAATCCTGTCTCAATTCGAATATTTTCAATGACTTCTTATTTTTAAAAAATTATTTACTACACCAAATTGAAATCTGCTTTCCACAACTTCATATCTTCGTATTTGTTATGCCTTCTGGAGCAACACAGACTAAGTTCACCTTCACATATTCAAATATTTTTAGATAGCTATCATGTCCAACCATTCCTCATGACTGTCTAATAAATTTTAAGCTCCTTTAAAGAAAAATTCAAGTTCAATATATTTTCATGTACCTTATAACTCTTTTTTTTTTTTTGAGTTGGAGTCTCACTCTGTCCCCCAGACTGGAGTGCAGTGGCCGCTCCCAGTCACCGCAGCCTCGACCTGCTGGGCTCCGGTGATCCTTCCGCCTCAGTCTTCCAAGTAGCCGGAATTACAGGCATGCGCTGCCCGGCTGATTTTTTTTTTTTTTTTTTTGATTTATTGTAGAGATGAGGTCTTGCTGCCCAGGCGGGTCTCGAACCCGCGGGCTCAGGCAATCCACTCACCTCAGCCTCCCAAAGGCGCGGGATTACAGGCTGAGCCACCGAGCCCGGCTCATATAACTCCTAATAGAGTGACTAACATATAGTGGGTAATCAATAAATGTGAGTTGAATACATGAATTAATATCTCCATATTTATCTAACTGTTCAACATTTTCACTTAGATGTCTCAAAGATACTTCAACTCAAGCCCAAGACTTAAATCAAATCTTCTTGGCAAATATGGTTCTATTCTAAGTGTTCCTAGCTCAGTGAGCAACACCATCATTTGAAATCCGTCCACTGCTCTCCATCCTCCAGTACCAAACTACCTGCTCCAAAGTACCATTTTCTTTTTTGAATTCTCTCTATAGTCTTTTGAATAAGCTATCAGGTATTTTTCAATATGTCCTTTCCATAGCAGCCAGAGTAATCGCTTCAAAATATAAATATGATCGTGTCATGCCCCTGATTAAAATTCCCTCAGTGACCAACCGTGCTACCCATCAAAAGAGGAATGGATTTAAAAAATGTGGTACATATACACAATGGAATATTACACAGTCATAATGAATGACAAAATCATGAACTTTGCAGCAGCTTGGATGAACTTAGAGGCTATAATACTGAGTAATCTATCACAGAAACAAAGAACCGAGTATCACATGTTCTCACTCATAAGCACACCTTGAACAACTATCGTAATACTGTAAGAAAGGGATTGGCAGTAGTGGGAACCTGCCAGGGGAGGGCGGGGTCGGGACTGGCATTAGTGGGAAACTGCAGGGAGGGGCACACCTCATCAACAAGGGTACTCGCATAATGAATATTTGTAAGCCTAGCCCTCAATTGTACCCTACATATTTAAAATTTAAAAAAAAAAAAAAAGAATAAAAAAATCCCTCAGTTATTCCCCATTGTTAATAAAAGATCAAAATCCTTAAAAGGACTCTAAGACCCTGCACAGTTTGACCCCTTTCCTTCTCTGCCATGCCTCCCACTCCTCCCACCTTCATTTCTCATGCTTCTGTCAATCATGCCTTCTTCCAGCTACTCAAATGTACCAGAGGCCTTCCCACCCCAGGACCTTTGCACATAGCATTCCTTCCCTATGGCCTGCTTCTCCTACTTTACAGTCGCCTGAAAAGATGAATAGGAGTTAAAATCTACACCTCAGTTCCTTGGAGGCATCTTGAAATCTCCTGACAAGTTCAGGTTCTTTGTTGTTGTTGTTGTTGTTGTTTTAGTGCTTTCATATATCCGTTTGTAATATTTTATTAATTTGATTATGCCTATTTTCTCACTTGTTTGTAAGCTCTGGAAGATCAAGGGCGATGCCTGTTTTTGTTTATTATTAAACCTGACAAATTGCATAAATATGTCTTTCTGAATAAATGAATGAATCCCCCACATTTTGAGATTTCCCAGAATTTGTTCGTCAACATAGACTCTGGGTTGCAGTAGGGCCCGAAGTCTTGCCATAGTCTCACTTTTTAGAGGTCTTGGAGAGTTTGATGTCACCCTGAGCTGGAGTCCATGGCTTCTCAGAGGCCACTGTTTCCACCCCTTCTGTCTGGCACACTCAAGAGCCTATTCTTGGACACACAGGACAACTGGGCAGGGTCAGAGGGCACTCCTTGGGTCTGAGCCAGCTGCCACCCAGGGACCCTGAACAGGTAAATAAAACCTCCCCAGAGAGCCCAGCCAGCTATGAGGAAAGCAGAAGGGCCCCAAATTATTATTTTCTCAGTTGCTCCTGGCTGGGCTTATGATGAGCCCCTTTGGTGTTTTTTATTTTGTGTGGCTATTTTCATAGCTATGTCATTAAAATACACAAGTCTATAATTATGGGGATACATATTCTCATCCCTCAAATATGTACTGAGCATGTACAATATTCCTGGTGCTGTGCCACATGCTGAGTTACAAAAGCAACAAAAGCTCAATTCCTGTCCTCAAGGTGCTCTTTCTAGTGGGAGAAACAGACATGAAAATAAAGACTTACTAACAGAAGAAGGAGCAAAAAGTTGTGATGGCATAAAGAAGGAAGTGATGGCCTAGAGCCGGAAAGGTTTCTCAGAGGAGGTGACGTGAGCTCCTCACAAAGAAAACACTTGCTTCCCTGAGGTTATAAGGTATGCTTGCAAGTTCCTTAAGATACCCAGGAAGGAAGATGAGCATCCTTGACAGTTATGCACACAAACACACACACACACACACACACACACCACACATACACACACACACACACACACACACACACACACAGTCATCTACAATGCTCACAGTTAAATAACTGAAAGTAATTAAACTGAAATTTGATGGAAAGATACTGAGCCCTAGAATAGATACAATCAGTTTCTTTTTGTGGGGAAGTGAATGTATATCAGAGCTTTCTTAGGGGCTCCATTATTACAGTACGAAGCTAACCCCTTATTAGCCAAGTAAATCTTAGATATTTCCAAAATGCCACTATTGTACAAGCCACAAAACAGACCAGCTAAAATGATAGTGGCATGAGTTCTGAAGATAAACAGTTAAGAAAAGCAAAGAGAAAGGGGAGAGGAAAAGAAAGACATTATTTCCTTGAATCATGATCACTCCCTTTAACTTTTTGTTCTTATTAAAGACTATTTGGTGCTGCTGGAGCAATGGCCTCCACCCCATCCTGCTGAGGGACTATTAAGAAAGCAATATGGGCCAGGCTCGTGCTCAGGCTGTAATCCCAGCACTTTGGGAGGCCAAGGTGAGTGGATTGCCAGAGCCCACAGTTCAAGACCCACCTGGGCAACTTGGTGAGCCCTCATCTCTACAATAAATCCAAAATTAGCCGGGCGTGGTAGCGCATGCCTGTAGTTACAGCTACTTGGAAGGCTGAGGCAGAAGGATGACCGGAGCCCAGCAGGTCAAGGCTGCGGTGGCCAGGAGCGTGCCACTGCCCTCCAGTATGGATGACAGAGTGAGACTCCAATTCAAAAAAAGAAAGTAATGTGCGGCCAGGAGCGGTGGCCCATGCCTGTATTCCCAGAACTTTGGGAGGCTGAGGCAAGAGGACTGCCTAAGTCTAAGAGTTCCAGATCAGCCTGGCCAACATGGCGAGACCTGTCTTTACAATAAATCAAAAAATGAGCTAGGTCTGGCAGCACACACCTGTAGTCCCAGCTACTTGGAAGGCTGAAACGGAAGGATTACCTGAGTCCAAAAGGTCGAGGTTGCAGCGTCCACGATCGTGCCGCTGTACTGCAGCCTGGGCGACAGAGTGAGACACCAAGAAATAAAATAATTTAAAAAATAATAACATGTACTACAGGGAGGAAAACAATGCTGTTGGGGCTGGCTATGAACTTTCATTTTGGTGTGTTCTTTTATTTCATTTGGTGTGAAATATTGAGATTTCTTCTCAGATATGCCAGTGCCTTATAGCCTGTGCTAGATCTCTATATCTTCATCTGGACCAGATTGAGGCATTTTCATTCATGGAGTTGTTTTTAATCAGAACAAGAGTAAAATTTTTCTCCGGTGAAGTACAAAAAAGTCATTTGTAAACTGATCCATTCTGATTCTGCTTTCTGCTTCTCCTCTGGAATTGTGTCTTTTCTGAGAGCTCTAGAAGAAAACAGCTATTGGGTTCATATCAATCTTTAATATTTTCCTCTTTGTATTAGCTAGCTCTGCTGTGGTAACAAACAATGCCAGGATCTCAGTGGCTGATGACAATGAAAATTGACTTTTTCTTCCTGCTTTTACTACCAGTGGGCTGTCAAGCTCTGCTCCCTGTGTCTTCCCATTCCAGAGCCCAGGATGAAAGAGAAGTCATTATTTGGGACATACTATTCGAATGTCAGAAGAAAAAGAACATGAGAGCTGTGGGCAGAAACTCAAGATGTTTCTTAAAGCTTCTGCTCAGACATGACAGACATCATGCTCACTCACATTCATTGGCCAAAGTCCTTCCATGCCCACGCCTAGAATCAACTGGGCAGGGACTCACACTCCTCCCATAGAAGGCACTGCAGGGCACTTAGCAATGGGTAGGAATTGATAATTCTTTTACAGGGAAGAAGGAATTAAATGTTTCGGAATGATAATTACAACCTACCACACCCTTTAACTACACCATGCAATTTGTCTCCATCGTGTGGAGTTTCTCCTGATGCCAACTAAAAAGGAATTTTAAATGTTGTTTTTTTCTTCTTAGAATTCTTACAAAACTCTAGGGTAATAGTGGCCAAATTGTTCTTCAGAATGGCACTGTCCCTCAAGATGTTAACAGTTGTTACATAATTAAAAAGAATTCCATGGTCAGATCATTTTAGCAAATGCTAGATATTAGTAGCCACTCTTAATATTTACAGTTCTTATTACCATATAAAATGCTCTGAGAACCCCTGCTGTAAAGATACCAATTTAACTTGGGATTGGGTCACAGAATTCTTTTTGTAAGTGCACAACCACTGATATCTCATGAAATTCTAGAGGCAAACACTGTCCCAAAGGATTACGAGAGAATCAGTCGGATAGATCCCTGCTGTTTCCTCATTTCCGTGCATCCAGATTCAAGCCCACCGGATGATGTTGAGCGGAGGTAAGTATGAGGCCCACAGCTCAGCAAGGGCCTTTAAAAGAAAGCTTGCGTTTCTTGCTAAGACCAAACTCAATGTCAGAAATCTGAAAATGCTGTTCAGATACTGCTCGTTGCTTACTGAATTAAGTATAAACACCTCAGACTGGCTTTTATTCCTTCCTTTCATTGTGCAAGAAATATATCTTGAGTCCTACTCTGTGCCAAGTACTGTGCCAGGCATAGTGTGAACAAAACAGACACGGACCTGCCCTCGTGGGCTTATCAGTTTATCATAGGAGAAGATAGACATAAGACAAGCACACAAGTAAATAGCCAGTGATCATACAACCTCCCTGAGCTGTGCTACACTGCTGGCCACCCATTCCTCCTTGAAATGCTGTCCAAGCTTAGCTTCTGAGATGTCACACTTGGTTGAATTTCCTCTACTGGCTTCTCTTTCTCAGTCGCCCTTGCTGGCTCTTCCTGTTCTATCTTCTAAATACTGGAGTACCCAGAGCCTTTGCCTGGCTCTCTCTTCTCTGTCTCTCCTCATTCACCCTCGCAGCACTAATTTCACATATGTACTTTTGACTCCCAAATTCATACATTCGATGAAAAACTCTCTTCTGAAGATATAACACCCCCCCCCCAACTGAACAACCTTAGCACTTACCTATCTTGAGATATTTCATGTGTTTTCTCTTTTGCCATGACTGTTTGGATACTTCATCTTCCTCCTAATTTATAAACCCCTCTAGGGCAGGGATCCTGGATCTGTTTCATCTTCAGTTTCCACAGTGCATTGCAGAATAACTGTTTAATATATGATTATTGAATTTAATGTTTGAACTGAATTTCTGCTTTAGGGATCACTGAGACACAGATATAATGAAAGGGAATATTTCATTTAAGGAAATAATGCCTCGTCCTTCTGTATTTCCAAATGAACAACCTCAAATGAGAGAACACTGCTACATACATTGGCATGAGGTGAATACTTAAGTTTAAAAATGCTAAATCGAGCCAGTGTATCCCTTGTAGTCACAGAAGCTGCCGCAAGGTTTTATAAATTGCCTACATTCCTGTACCCCATCTGGCGATGCTGGCATGTTACAGCCATGGATGACTTACTCGTCACAATAACCCTCATTTGGATCTACTCTCTACTTTAAAATGAAAAGACAAAAAGAAGACAACAAGGGACTTGCCTAAAACATTCCCACCCAATCAGAGGGCAATTCAACCGCATAATGCTGACTCCTCAATTTGGATTCAAGGCCAAGGTGGAAGTTAGAAGAGGAAGACTCCCCAGACTACAGAAAGATGTTTCACTGGCAGTTCTAATAATAACATGTGGCAACTGCACTTCTGGTCCTTCATCTAAATTTTAACCTTGTTCTTTTCCAAGCCTCTCCCAAGGCTTTCTCCACCAGTCAAAATCAGCCAAGCTTTTATATGCCCTTAGAAGAAAAGAGACCCGAACTATCATCCAGAGAAAAACTAAGATCTTTTTTTGTGCTGAATGGTGTCTGAGTAAATCAGGGACCCGATTACCACACAGGGAGGCCCTGATTATAACATGGACACAGTTCCCTTTGCACAACTCCCTCAAGGCTGTTTTTTTTCGCCTTGCTTGCTCTAAAAAAGTTTTTCCTTGTCCTCCATATACTTAAAGCTTCGAGTTTAGTCTGTCAAAAAAAGAGAAAAACTGTCTCAATTGCACCTCTTCAGCAAAAATAAATATTTCTCAACTGCCATCGCATTTTAAACTGTATTTTCCTTTTTGGCTGGTATCCCTCCCCTGTCACACTTCCTTGGATAATCATATAGTCTGTGCTGTAAGGTGTATTAAGGGTACAAGGGGTACTCTAGGCAGGCAGTAGCTTTGGAAATTTCTGCTTGGCATTTGGTATGCTGTCTAGCTGAGCCCCCCCAACTAAGTTGTGAGTCAACACAAGCACAGCAGATTTGTGAATAAAGGTAATAGTTATCCTAGCATGCTACAGCTGTGACTCTCAGCACTCAGCCTCTGGGTCACCAACCAGGGATGTGAACTGGCATTTTTTAAAAATGAAGTACTCTGACAGGGAGAGATTATTGTCAGTTGAGACTTCCAACAATCCTCTTTCCCTGGGCTCTTCTAGTTCACCTACTCGATGTAGGCCATTTCGTAGGCATCTTTTGTTATCCTGCCTCCCTGGTTTCCCATCACAGCCTGGACACTGCTGTTGGGTTAGATTGATGTCGTGTGCTTTGTCATGTACCGTGATTTCATTCACAGTGTTATTTCAGTTTGATAGATGCTGAGATTGTTCACCATGCAAGGGCAGTCTTGCTGCACATACTATTTCCTTTTCCCTCCTTTGGTAACTTCCCAAGTTCCCACAGTCACTACTCAGTTGTGAACGTGTGCTAACTCTCAGACTACTTTGCCCAGCCCTGACAACTGGACAGCTTGGGTTTCTACTCAATAATCTTTTCATTCGCTCACACTAAGAATTCATAAAAACGCTCAATGTGAAGAACCCTTTAACTTGTCATATTGTGATGTATATAACAGCCTTTGCATTCTAAACTAGGCTTTAACACAGCGGCACAGTAGAGAGTATAAAACAACCACTCTTAACCGTAGTGTCTCAAGCCACAGTGAATGTTGTAAACAAATTGTATTTATCCCAGTCCTTGTCCCTATACCCATCCCTGCTCATCACCAAATACTCACTATAAACCCTATGTAACCAATGAGAATGTCTGAGGTACACAGATCATGGCAATGGAGCAGCAGCAGATACAGAGCCGGTTAGGTTCCTAGGACATGACCAGGACGCTGGGTTATAGTGGCCTAAGTGCTATAGGTCCAAGACCCCACTCAAGTACTGTACCAACTTCCCCACTTAATGGTTTAGGACTTCTTCTAGCCATCAAAGTTACTCTCGGGGCCACTTTTTTTTTTTTGAGTTGGAGTCTCACTCTGTCGCCCAGACTGGAGTGCAGTGGCCGCTCCCGGCCACCACAGCCTCGACCTGCTGGGCTCCGGCGATCCTTCCGCCTCAACCTTCCAAGTAGCCGGAATTACAAGCATGCGCTACCACGCCCGGCTGATTTTTTTTTTTTTAATTTATTGTAGAGATGAGGTCTCACCTGCCCAGGAGGGTCTCGAACCCGCGGGCTCAGGCAATTCACTCACCTCAGCCTCCCAAAGGCGCGGGATTACAGGCTGAGCCACCGAGCCCAGCATCGGGGCCACTTTTTAAAAATCTGCACAATCACCTTCCCTCCCCAAAGTACCCAGCATAGATTCCATGTCTCTATCCCATTGTTTCCTCACTTAACTCTGACTCCATATTTTGGCATACCTTCCATCTTGATTCTCTTTCCTCCCAATCTGTAATAAAATTAAACAAGAAGTAATAGCCATGCTAGCACTGAGCCCAAGAAATGGGAGGCATCTGTGGAACTGTGGAGGATGCGAGTTTATATCAGTGGCCGTGGGAGCCCCTGGCATGGAGGGCCTGTCCCATCATACCTGTCTCCCAAGGAAAAGAGGATGAGTCTCCTCAATCTGTCTTCTCCTCACCTATGGCATCATAGACCCAGTCCAGAAGACAGGGTCTTCTCATTCTCTCCGCTGTAGGTGGAGTAAGGAGGGTATCCCTCCCAGGGAGGCTCCTGTACTTCTCTCCCTTTGATTGAAGGATGAAGGGCCTTTATTTGCTTCCCCATGGGAGAGGAAGCTGGGAACCTCCTGGGTTCCCAGGAGAGCCCAGCCATGTCACCATGCTGTGCCCCAGGGAACAATTGGCAGGTTGGGGGGATAACAGATCCATATATTAACATCTCTACCCAACAGAAGTATGATTCCAGCTACAAAATTTGAGCTCCCTATAAGCACTAAAGCATCCACATTCTACTTTTTTGTGTGTCCCACCACCAAAAGAGGAGAAAAAAGCATTTATATTCTCCCTAACCCTGACCTATCCCCTCAGCCTACTCCCAACCAAGAACCTTGAGCAAAATTATTTTCTCCATTTCAGAGGAGGAAAGTGGGGAGTGCTTTTTCTTGTATACATAGAACACTACAAAGGGGAAGGGACTTCTCTGTTCAGGCTCTTTTAAATTCATTATCCATCTGCCCCCAACAGGTTTTTTCCAGTTTTTACCTCTTTATTGGAATATTTTGAATGGAAGTGCAACATTATTATTTATTTTTTATAAATGGGCTTCTACCAACAAAGACATAAGATTTATTCTAGTATCAGCATGAAAACCTCGGTTATGGCTTCTCCATGTTCTGAGAACCACCAGGCCCCTGCAGTCTTCCAGCAAGCAGGGCAAATCGAAGAGGATTTCCAGGGAAGCAGTAACTTTACATTCTACCCACAGCTCTCTGTGTGGCAGCAAATCTTCACTGTGAAATCTGCAATTCCAGAAGAGCAGAAGGTAATCTATCTCCCTCCAAAAACAGGTGGCCACTTCAGGGAACTGGACACATTTTCACTCTTAATGGTAGGTCTCCTTGGATTACTGTGGTCTGCTGTGAGCCTGGGAATTACAAGACAAAAATGGAAGGAAGGGAGGGAGGAGGAAGGGAGGAAGAAGGGAAGGGAGGGAAGACAGGAGAGAGGGAAGGAGGAGAAGGAGAGGGAGGGGGAGGGGATGAGGGAGAAAGGAAAAGAGAACACAAAGGTAAAATAAAGCAAGAACCCATTACAGCCTGTGCCTGGTGTGCTACAGGCTACCTTTCCCTCTCACACACACAGTGATGTGTTGTCCAGTGTGAGGAATTACAGCTAACGGGCTCCCCTGGCTAAATTCTACCTCTCAGAAGGGAGCTGGATAGGACAGAATTTAGATCTAAAAATTCAGGGCAGGATTTGGAGAAGGAAGCAAGAACACAGACTTAGCCCATTTCATTCACACGGATGGATCCAGAAGGCCAAAAACAGCACCTAGCAGATATTTACTAAGCACCCAGCACTGTTGAAGGAGATCTAGGAAACAGGAAGATAGTTGGTGCTGACCTAAGCAGATCCTCATGCCCTCTGGTTTGTAAGAAGTGAGCCATTACTAGCGGGAGAGCTACAAGGGTCCACACTGGTCTTGAAGGAAGGACCAGAAGCAGAAAACTGGCAGAACTTGATCCTACGGCAGCCCTCATGGTCATAGGTGACACCTTTGCCTTGTCCCCTGAGGACAACACTATAATAAACCTTTACTGCACTACAATTCTTCTTCCTTTTGTTACATAATGGTTTTCAACGCTGGCTGCCCTTCAGAATTATCCAGGGAGGTTTTTTAAAAACGCTGTTGCCCAGACCCCACCCCAGACTGATTAAATCAAACTGCAGGGGTGGCACCTGCAGTATTTCTTAAAACTCCCCAGGTGGTCTCAATGTGGGGCCAAGATTGAGAACTGCTGCATAGAGGTAATTGTCCTAATTACCTCTTCAGCTTTTCTCTGCCTCCACTTTCCTCTTATCTGAGCTGTTATAGTTCCTTTTTCTTTTTTCTTTTTTTGTTTGTTCTACTTTGTCCTTTCAGTAGAAAATTCCATACTGCTCCATTAAACCTTTTTCCATGCATTAACTTTTTTTTTCTCATTTAATTTTCATTGCCCGCTATACTTACTCCATCCCTTCCATTATGTTTGGTTTGTTTTTTGTTTTCTTTTTTTTTTAAATCCAGCATCAACATTTACATGGCACTTGATATGGGCAGAGTCCTATCACGGGCACTTAGCTGCTACTAAAATTACATCACATACAATAATATTTTCTGTTAAATCCTTTGCTATAGTTATAGGCTCTTGAGTTATGGAAGATCGGCATTTTGGTGAAGTGTATCTCTCTTCCTAGGAAGCAGCTGCATTCGTGTATAAATATAAGATCCAAAGTAAGTGTATTGCAATGAAATATAAAAGAAGCATTCACAAATATGAGGCGGGAAAGCATTAACAGCAGTCCAAAACTAAATATCAACATCTCCTCTGCCAAACTCTTGGCCTCGCTGTAGGAGGGAGAGGCTGCCATTTGTAGCAGAAAGAAAAAGGACCCAGGTTGTCTGTACAACCAGTGACTCTTTCTCTGGGGACAGAATATCTGCTGATTTGGGCTCATTCCTTACTATCCACAGACAAGCCCAAAAGCACACAGGCCAGCCGCTGAGACACTGAGGGTTGGGATGAGAAAGAAAGGGCCAGTAGGGGTCCTGGAAGCCGAGCACTGCAGCCCTCCCGGGAAGCCATGCAGGGGATCTGTCCCGCTGCTCAGGTGAGAGCGGCCCTGGAGCTTCAGAGCCACAGGCCCTGCAGCTTCCTGAGTCTGGTGAGCTCCTGAGAGCCCAAAGCGTCTCTTCTTCACAGAGTCCAGCCCAGACACAAGAACACCATACAACCAGCAGATGCTTGCCAAGTGGTTGCCAAGTCATTTGACTACCCTGATGAAATTACCTCTGGGGAAATCGTGAGAAGACTAGAAAGGAAAGCAGATGCCGCACTGGTACCTCAGTCCCTTGACACTCTGATATGGTTCCTCAATTTCTCTATCTTCCTCTTACCTTGATTTTCTTTTTCTTTTTTCTTTTTTAGGAATCAATCCAGATACCTTGTTGGAGCAACAAAAGCCAAAGGCATTTGGTTTTTTTAAGCAAGATTTTGCAGTGCCAAATGACAGGGGAGGAAATGAATAGTTACATAATGTGCTGGTATAAGAGGAACCAAGATCACTTCCTGAGCGTTGTATATCAACAAGGAGATTCTGATGGCCCTGGCCTCCAGCACGCCTTTCCTGGTAGAGCTGATAATTCAACAAAACCAGTTCTCCCTGGAGATTCGCAAAGCCACAGTGAGAGAGGAGGGGACTAATAAGTGCCACCATGTCCATGGTGCTGCTCCTCTGCCTCTAGGTAGGGCACAAACTGAAGCCCACCCCTTCCACTTTCTGCATAGGTCAGCTGACCCCCAGCACACTCTCTCTTTAAATTTGCACAGACTGTTGAGGTGTGCTCACATGCATAATTTCATGACTACCAACAGCCACATGGGACAGTATTATCCCCATTTTATTGTCCAGGAAACTGAGGCCTGGAGAAGTGACTTGCAGAAAGAAGTGTGGAGTGAGATATAAACTCAGATATTCCGAGTTGAAATTCAGTGGTCTTTACCACAGCATAGCCTTCTCTTGACAACTAGAGTAAATGGTGAGAGAGGAAAGGGGATCCCCAAGTTCCAGAATCTCTTCCAACCCAGTCGTCTATCTAATATTCTCTCTGAGGCTTGTCTGAGAAGTAGGGTTACCCAGTCCCCTGTCCCTCTACAGTCTGTACAAATTTAAAGAGATAGAATGTGAGTTCAGGGAACTCACTTGAAGAACAGGGAAAGCAACACTCCTGCTCTTTTGAGGAAGTGAGGACTGAAACATGGATCAGAAGACTTGCTACCATCCCTTCTACCTCAAAATCTTTCATTCATCCTTCTGTTCCCAGCGAGACCCATAAACAGCTCCCTCCATCACTGTTTAATCTGTTGGTTGATTTACCTGGTACTCCCAGCCAGCACCCTGGTCCTGAGCATGAAATATTAACTACATCAGCCTCACAGCCACTGCTAGCCATCTTATGCTAACAGACAAGCATGAAGCATTCCTGACGGTTTGCGTATCAGGGTCCGCCATTCCTTTCTTAACCCTCCTCTGTCTGGTAAGGCTGAAGGGAGCAGACGCTCCTGTGATGACATGGCCTGTCTTTAGAACCACAGCCCAAAGAGCTGGGGTCCTTCCTGTGGCTATGGTCTCAGGAGCGAGCTCCTTCCAGCTCTTCTTTTGCTCTCGTGTGTAGTGGACAGCAACACGCTTTCAGGTCAGACATCCTGTGGGCAGAAGAAATCGTTTCACTCCCATGAGCATTTTTGAAAACCAGTATGAGTTCAGCTTTGGGGGGATTACACAGGAAATTAAAAAAACAGACCAAATAACAAGTGTGAGGCAGTACTTACAAATCGTGCAACATAATATACAATGGCAGTTTCCGACTTTCTACAAGTGAGGGGCTAAGGATAGCAACCTGGCTGGAAGATGCCTCAGGACCTTGCCTTGAGGCTGTATTTTCATAGCACATAAGATTAGGAAAAACATCAAAGAATGGGAGGCTGATGGAGATTATCAGGGGGAATGGATAAAGCCCCCCAAATCACTCACGCCTCTCCTACTAACTGTTCAAGCCTCGGGTACTGTCAGTCTTACGGCAGGGAGAAAATTAACAAAGAGTAAAGCAATGAACCAAGTACTTTCAGGAATAATTTTATTTATTTCTCACAGAAACCCTATGAGTTATCTTCCCCCATTTTACAGAATTTTAAAAAAAAAAAAAGTTCTTTCTAAAAGTCACATGAAGCGACTGACATATCCTTGGCAAGGTCAAGGAAATTGTGACCGAATTGCTAGCCTTGACACAGAAGGAAGGAATGACTGAGTACAGGGAACACGGTCTGCACAGAGCCTGAAGAGGGTGGAGTCCAATGGTAGTGCCCTGGCAGATGTGTCTACCTTCCGCCTGGGCACCTCGAAACAGGCTATATTTTTGTTCAAGTTCCATCTTGCCCCTGCCGAAGGCCCAGGCTAAGCTGACTATCCCTGACCAGGTGGAGCACTAGCCACGTTCTGCCTCATACTCCCACCAGATCATCACCTGTCCTCTCCTATGCTGTCTTCTACTCTGGCTTTGATTTATTGTTCATACCAGCTCTCTCTCTTAGGCCTAGAGGAAGGTTGTTTGGGGCCATTAACAATAAATTCTCAAAATTGCCTCTAACCTCTAGTAGGTGTAAATCACAGTCATAAACATACATAATACACATTCTTGGGACTTTTCAAAATGATTTCCTGAGTAATTTTGGATAGTGAGCCCTGCTAACGATTCTTTTGATATTAATACGACTTTAAGCCCTCAGTACTCTTCCTGTCTTGGGGCTTTTTAAAATATGTCTTCATTTCTTATGCAGAATGTTCTTTCCCTACACGGGCCCCCACC
Organism: Carlito syrichta; assembly: GCF_000164805.1. Taxonomy (NCBI): domain Eukaryota; kingdom Metazoa; phylum Chordata; class Mammalia; order Primates; family Tarsiidae; genus Carlito; species Carlito syrichta. The sequence goes on from NW_007019586.1 coordinate 77,916, forward strand.
CCTGGTGCTTCAGTCAGGGTCCCAGCAGGAAGACAGAGGGCACTGTCCGGTGATTAGAGTATAATGAGAGGGACATTTACAAAGGTGTGGGCAGGTAGATGGCTTGAATTGTGTCCCCCAAGGAAAAACGTGTTGAAGTATAACTCCCAGGACCTTAAAATGTGATCTTATTTGGAAATAGGGTCATTACAGATGTAATTAGTCAAGAGGTCACACTGGAATAAGTGGGTGGGACCCTAAGCCAACATGACTGGTGTCCTTATAAGACAGCCACAGGGAGACAAACTCACTGGGAAAACACCATGTGAAAATGAAAGCAGAAACTGGAGTTATGCGGCTGCAAGTCAAGCCAAAGAACATCAGACTATGCCAGCAAGCCACCAGAAGCTAGGTAGAGGAAAGGAAGAATTTCCCTAAGGTTTCAGAAGGGATCACAGCCCTGCTGACACCTTGATTTCAGACTTCTAGCCTCCAGAACTTTGAGACAATAATTGTATGTCATTTATGTGGTACTTTGTTAAAGCATCTGTAGGAAACTAATACAGAAGAGTTATGGGAAATCTAAGGAAGATGGTGAAGCACCCAGGAACTAGCAACAGAGAGCCACTACCATCCTAGGCCTGAAGCATGGAGAGGAGGAGCCCTTACTACAATCTGTAACTGTAGGAGAGGAGCTGTGGCTTCCAGTAGTGGAAGGCAGCCACTGCCAACCTGCAGCCTGGCAGGTAGAAGTCTGTGATGATAACCTAACTCACTCTCCTTCCCTCCAGTGTCCTGAGGATGCCACCCATTAGCTAAGCCAAATAAGATGCCAGAGAGCAAGGGAAACAGGTGGATGCTGTCCATTAAGGTCAGTCTCCTAAAGTAAGAAGGAGAGTGAATGTGAAGGAGTAAAGAGACTCAGTCTCCACTGCAAAGTCTCTTCCTCAAGGAAGCCTTCCATAACCTCCTGACCAGACTCAGTCCCTGTAACATGCTCTCATAAGCCTTCCGCTTCTGCAGAATACTCATCACAGGTGCAATGGAGGAATCAATTATGCAGATTATTAAGTGATGATTGGCCCTGTTGCTAGAACATAATAAGCTCCATAAGAGAAAAGACCATGTCTGTCACTCATCAGTGAATTTTCAGGTCTGGCACATAGTAAGAATACCTAGATTTATAGGATGTGCCAAGATCTGGGTAACCTGATGTTTAAAAAAAAAAAAATCAAGCATATAAGTCCAAAGAGGTTGTCCTTGGCAACTTTCAAAGAGCTATAGAGAATGGGTACCATTATGTTATACAGGTGGGTACTGACGGTGCAATTTAGAATATCAGAGAATGTGACCACCTTGAGTACTTGCTAACAGTCCTCCGGGAGCCATGAATAGGATGAGCAGTTGGGCAAAGTGAGGTAAGGCAGAGGTGGATGGGGACAGCAACCACCATGGGATCAAGCACACTTGAGCTGTTCCTATCTAAATTTTTTCAGGGCAGTCTGGTCCTAACCTCACTGAGGAAATCAAGAAAGCTTAGTGGGTCACTCCTCCACTCACACAGGGATTTAGGTCCTGGACCCATCCTCAGAGATGGAATGCCACCTTTATCCTTACTTTTTTTGCTTATGAAGTGACCCTCTTCCCGGCTGCTAATGCACACTCTAGTTCCCCTTACTAATTTAACTGTTTGATTTCAAATTTTCAAAGACTGTTGGTTTTAGTTCAAAAGCATAGGTCCCCAAAATCCAAACACTGCCCTTTTTTGAAATACATATAAATTTGAGCTATACTGAGTTGGGATATAGTGGTGGTTTCTAAGCTTTTTACGGTATTTTATTTTGTGTAACTCAACATCAGTGAACTAAGAACTCTTCAGAAAAGAAGATAGATTAGCTCAGTAAAGATCAGGAAACTCTGGCTCAAATTTGGAAAACAACATTCCATTAGCTTGCTCTTTTACACATGGGTAAATCACCTTTATCCAACTTTGCCTAGAGGGAGTTTGCAGTGAGCACAACAATCATTAAAACATCCTCAGAGTCTTTGTGCACATACTATCGATCTCCTCGTCTGATGGCTCTTTTGATTACAGCTGGAAATGTCAATAATTCTTCTTCTTGGTATTAACTGTTAACATCACCACATAGTGTCCAGTGTGTAAATCTAATTTGGAAATGGAACAACAATGTCAAATTTAACTCCCAGGGCAGGAAGCAGAAACCTTGTTATCAAATAAGCTGCCTTAATCTCCTTTCAGTTGGTCTAACTTACCACCTGGACCACATTATCGGTCTTGAAGGTAGCATTGTCATTCCACTAACAAGAAGCAAGCCCTGCATGCCTCCTGTGATTAGCAAGACTCCTCTGGAGAATAGAACAGCTGCCAACAGGGATTAGTTTCCTCAAGCACAAGTGAGTCACAGAAGTGTCAACTCAGAGGAGGAGCCAGCCAGAAGGCAAGCTGGGAGGCAGAGCTGTCCCTGAGTGAGCCATGCAGAGGTTCTGCTCCCTCATCCATCTCTCCCTCTTCTGGGCAGGTAAGGCAGACCCCAGAACCTCAACCAAGCAAGACTCAGCAGCAAAGAAGCATCAGGGCTCCTAGTTCTGGTACTCATGAGCAGTGTCCCTTACTCAATGATCTCAGACCCCAGTCCTCATTGAATCCTCTCTTGTGTCTTTTCTCTCAGGAGTTATGTCAGCCGTTGTGATGGTGCCTCAAGAACAAGCCGTGACTGTGCCTGTGGGAGAGTCTACCACCCTCAGGTGCTCCATGGAAGGAGAGGCAATCACCAGCTACTACGTAAACTGGTACAGGAAGACCCAGAGTAACACAATTACTTTCATATACCGAGAACAGAACATCTATGGCCCTGGTTTTGAGGACAGATTCCAGGGCAAAGTTGAGGTTGACAGCAACCAGGCTGTACTCACAATCCTTGCAGCATCAGAGACAGATGAAGGGTCTTATTACTGTGCCGGTGACTACCACCCTGCTTCATGTCTACTTCTGAGCAGCTCAAAAACAATTGAGATCCATGTAGAACAGCAGTTCCAACAAGATCATGATTTTATCTTTAATATGTAAAAAATGGAGGCCAGAAAAAGCCAGTGTTCCTGCCTTTCCTCCAGGCTCAGTTCCCCTTGGCTTGCCCATGTACTCCCATGGTGTGCAGAAAAACAGCCCCAGGTGGCGTGGCCCAGTGTGGGCAGAAGAGAGGAGAGATGGAGCCAAGGGAATGAATTGTAGCATCTACTGTAACAACTTTTTTGGAGCTTCATAAAAGATTTGGCCACAGACTCAACATGCTTAGGGTATAGCATAGATTAATGAGGCACTTTCCAAGGTACAACTGTGGGTGGCATCCAACTTCTCCCCAACTGTATGAACTGTGAACCTAGATGTTCTAGAGGAGAAGGATTGGAAAGACAAGGAGTCCCCGTCCTCTTCTTCAGCATCAGGTAGGTGCACTGCCTGTCATCTTGCCCAACATGGAGGGCAAAGTTCCATCTCTAGCAGTCTGTATTGTTCTGATGACTACTGAATATGGTATTCTGCCCTCTGTTCCATCTCTACCTTTTTACTTCTTTTCCATATGCGCCAGAAACAAAACAATGAAAAAAATTGCTTCTACTGGCACTTCCTTTTCCTTCTTTGGACGACAGCTCAATTTTTACTGTACTTTTAACAGAGTATCACATATTCTCACTCATAAGTGGACCCTGAGCAATTACCATAATACTACAAGAAAGAGATTGGCAGTAGTGGGAAACTGTTGGGGGAGGGGCAGCACACTTCATCAATAAGGGTATCTGATCTCAAGTCAGGGGAAGTGGGGACCAAAGTGAGGCCCAGACTTTACCTGTACAATGGCCATTTGTATACCTAACCCTGAATTCTACCCTACAGCTTTAAAATAAAAATTTTTTAATTTTTAATTTAATTTTTTTAAAATACTACTCTTTAATCTTGAAAAGTGTGTTTCTCCAGATTTAGATAATTGACAAGGCTCTCTATTCCAAGGATGAACCTGTGGCAGAATCAGGCCTTCCCTCTGGCCTCATCTAGAAAATCTGCCATTAACTTTATTAAATAGCCTCACTGGAATTTGTGGTGATGGGTATGTTCAGTAACTTGATTGTGGTGATGATTTCACAGATGTACAGGCATATCAAAATTTATCAAATTATGCACTGTAATATGTACAGTTTATTTCACATCAAGTATGCCTCAAAGTTGTAAAAATATTTGCTAAAATCTAAAATAAATTATTTAAAGCCTTGTTGGACTACTTCAGGCAATATCTAGCGGCTAGTTAGACAGATGTCTAAGGTGTGAAGTCATGGTTTTATAAGGCATGCAAGATAGATTTCTAGTAAGAAACCCAGTGAATCCTTCTGACAGAGACTGGGAAGAATGTCTTTGAGGAGAAGGAGATGAAAATATATCTGGACAAATCCATAAAACTGTACATTTGCTGTAACAATAACTAATATATGTTGAGAGTTTACTGAGCCAGATACCATTTTAAGCACTTTACCTATATCACATGGTTTAATCTTCACAACAACCTTATGATTCATTTTTTATCATACTCATTTTACAAATGAGAACCTTAAGGCACAGAAAAACTAAAAATACTTGCCTAAAATGCCACAACTAGTAAAGGAGGGCAACAGGTTTCGACTCGAGTCTGCACAGCTCAGGAAGACGGGGCACCCACAGAGGAGGCCCTCCCCAGGAGGTGTCAAGAAAAAAGGGTTATAAGGACTGTGTCCTCAGCATCAGACCTGCTCAAACTGAAGCTCCATGACCATCTGTCAAAAAACTGGAACAACAGAGCAATGGTCCCAAGTGACCTCTCAAGTGTTCTCTGAGATTGTGTGATCCTGACATAAGCTTCACCCTGTCTTCTAAAATCCTCTGCATCTCAAGAATGAAGTTCATTGTCCCCATTTCATACATGAGATGCAGAGGATTTCAGAAGACAGAGTGAAGCTTATGTCAAGATCACACAATCTCAGTTAGAAAACACTTGAGAGGTCATTTGGGACCACTGCTCTGTTCCAGTTTTTTGACAGATGGTCATGGAGCTTCATTTGAGCAGGTCTGATGTTGAGGACACAGTCCTTATAGTCCTTTTTTCCTGACACACTCTGGGGAAGGCCTCCTCTGTGGGTGCCCCGTCTTCCTGAGTTGTGCAGACTCGAGTCGAAACCTGTTGCCCTCCTTTACTAGCTATGGCATTTTAGGCAAGTATTTTTAGCATATGAGCAGCCAACAGATGCATGAAAAAGTGCTCAGCCTCACTAATCATCAAAGAAATGCAAATTAAAACCATGCTGAGATACCACTTAACCCCAGTCAGGATGGGCATCATCAAAACTCAAAAACAACAGATGCTGGAGAGGATGTGGAGGAAAGGGAACACTTTTACATTGTTGGTGGGAGTGTAAACTAGTACAACCTCTAGTACAACAGTGGCGATTTCCAAAAAATCTGCAAATTGACTTGCCATACGACCCAGCAATCCCCCTTCTGGGAATATACGCAGAGGAACTCAAATCACTCTATAATAAAGATACCTGCACATGCAAGATTATTGAGGCATTACTCACAATAGCAAAAACATGGAACCAACCATGCTGCCCATCGAAAGTGGACTGGATAAGAAAATGTGGTACATTTACATGATGGAATATTATGCAGTCATAAAGAAAAACAAAATTATGAACTTTGCAGCAGCTTGGATGGAATTAGAGTTTACAATACTCAGTGATTTATCACAGAAACCAAAGATCTGAGTACCACGTGTGCTCGCTCATAAATGGACCTTGAACATTTATCAAAATACCATAAGAAAGGGATTGGCAGTAGTGGGGAGAGACACATAACATAGATAAGGGTACCCACACTTTACCTGTATGATGACCACGTATGTACTTAACCCTCATTTGTACCCACATTTTTAAAATAAAATAATAAAAAAATTAAAAGTCTAATGATAAAAAGTAAATAAATTGCATTGCACATAGCTATTCAATCAATGTTACTTATTATAAAAAAAGCAAACTATAAAGTAGAACAATTGAAAAGATGGTGAACTAAATTACTGAACACCAACTAAATGCAGCCACTTTGCAGGTATGAACTCACTTATCCTTGTGACAACACAGTGAGGTCATTATTATCAGCTCAGTTTTACAGGTGGGGATACTGAGCTTCACAGAGACTGGACAGTTCGATTACAGAAGCAGAGCCAGGATCTGGGTCTGACTTGAGGGCTGACTGTCCTGGCACTGGGCTAGGAGCTATGGGATATACTCAAAAAATACCTTACCTCTAGCAACATCTCAGGTAAAGAATGGCTGGGAACAGGTGTGTGAAGTTCAGAGGATGCTTTTGACTCCTTGGCCATATTCCAGAAGAGAGAATGAGATTGGGGTATCCAACTTCTTCCACCCCCTCCTCTCCTTCCTTTGTTTTGAAACACCAATTGCAATTTCGACTTCCAAGCTGTTCTCCCGAGATGCCTGCCCCCACCCCCAGGCTGAAGGAGGACAGCTGCCACCCAGCCACTGCCACTTCGACTCCTGAGCATCACCCTGAGTTCAGCAGCTTTTCTCCCAGGATGTGTGGGAAATGAACTCACACATTCCTTTTTTTCTGATGCTTGTCAAGGGTAGTGTCTTATGGACTCCCTTCGAGTCTCTAGGGGTGCTCATGGATTCACTGTCTTTTCCACGGGTGTTATGAAAGCAGGGGAAATTCTATGGGCTTCTGTCAAGTTCACCCCATATATATATATACTGGGAGACAAAATATGCAAATCTGTCTCTTCCACTGTAACTGACTTATCACTTCTACTGAGGCAGCAGAAATGCTCAAGATCTGACAGCCACAGTTCTCCGCATTCAGAAATGAACAACAGGCACCAGAAAACACTCTGGTGAATTAAGGTGTAGCAGCCACTGTGCAAAGAATAGAAATTAATTTCTAACCAAACCTTCCCTGCTAGATAGGGTTTTAGCCCGCTGCTGTGTCTCAGACAATACGTGCTGACGGATAAATTTTCCAGACTGACAAGGTGAACAAACTCAGCATCAAGGCTTCTTTCCAACTCTTCAACACATTCCTGAAAATGTTAATTGAAATAATAGGATTAAACAGCTTAAAATTTTTTGTCAGTGTACTTTATTCATTCTTCCAGCAAATACCATCTCTCATATCTGCTTAATTTTTCCCCATAAGTAAATGTATCATTGTTTGATGTGCTATATGTTTTGCTTGTTTATTTATTTGTTGCCTGGCTCTCCACTGGAATACAAGATCCTTGGTGGCAGGGATTTTTGTCTGTTTTGTTCATTGCCTTCACTCCAGCACTTAGAACAAATCTGGTCCATAATAGCACTCAATAAATGTATTAAATGAGTGTGTGAATGAAAAGCACAGTGAATGAGGGCTACGTACTGCACTGTGCTGGATGCTGGGGACTCAGTGTCACATGAGGTTGGTGCTGGCTCTGCTCTCTGATGCTCTCTCCAAGCCTGATTGGTCCACTAACAAAAGAGGATTGACTGTAACAAGATTTTCTGAAGGGTTGATAATAGAGTACTCTAGAACACCAAATAACTTACTCCTGGAGAGCAGACATCATTGCTCCTAAATTCCTTGTACATCCCCCACCCCCCGCCCCATCGCAGGCGCAGAATGAAGAAGATGGCAGGCTTTCTCCTTTCTTCACATTTTCTCTCCTTTGAGTCTCCAGACCCCAAGCCCTGAGTCTGAGACTGTCAAGGAAAAAGTTAAACACTTGTACTCCATTTTACAAAGGAATTTTGCAAACCTTCTCTCTAAATAGAATGGCTAGCACACACTATCTCACAGTCAAAAGCCACAATAACACATTTTCCTAAACAGAAGAGCAATTCCTAACTCCCTCTCAGCCTACCATGACCATGGCCAAATGATTTTGGTATTCTTTAAGAATACAAAATCCTTTGGGGTCTCTTTGGGTTTTTTAGCAATTTACACATGCACAAACACATATATTCATGAACGGTAAGATTGTACAGTAGTACACATCAAATCCTGAAGGCACTCTCTGAAGGTGAGGCCCGGATATTCCAGGGCTCCCAAGGCAGCAGTCGGCCAGTGGAGCAGTGTGCCAACCACGTGCAATGCTCAGTAGGAAAAAGACCTGGTGACAGGATACAGAAAGACAAGCCAAAATACGGTTGCTCATATCAATTTTGATAAAGACAAGTTCTCAAACTCTGTTTAAATAAGAAATCTAATGGTCATGAGTTTCTTTTTTACCTGCATGGATATGGAAGGATAAGGAAGTTTAAATTTTCTTCTCCTGGCTTAAAGACAAAACCTCATGAGTATTTATAACTTGCAGAAAAAGAAATATCAGTATAAATATATTACTGAAGAAACAAATGATTAAGAAAGAAAACTGCCAGGTACAGTGGCTCATGCCTGTAATTCCAGCACTGTAATCCCAGAGGCCTAGGCAAGAGGATTGTTTGAGCCCAGGAGTTCGAGGCCAGCCTGAGCAACATACTGAGACCTCGTCTCTATAAAAATCAAAAAAATTAGCCAAGCGTGGTGGTGCATGCCTATAGTCCCAGCTACTTGGGAAGTTGAGGTGAAAGGATCATCTGAACCCAGAAGGTCGAGGCTGCAGTGACCAGTGATTATGCCACTGCACTCCAGTCTGGGTGACAAAGTAAGACCCCTGACTGAAACAGAGAGAGAGAGAGAGGATAGAAGGAAGAAAGGAAGGAAGGAAGGGAAACCAGTCCAAAGTATAGATTTTTGGAGATTAAAGTTGCTTTCATAGACTATAACAACATTTGTGTATTCATTCAATAACAATCTTTTAAGTACCCAGTGTGTGCCACGTGCTTTTCTAGACACATTAGAAATACAGCTCTCAGAAGCTCAGGAGCTTATATTTTAGTGGAAATAAATACAAAATAAAATAGGTAAGTAAAATACATGTTAGACGGAGATTATTGCTATGAATAAGAATAGCAGGGAGGCAGAGAGAGAGTATGTTGTCAGCAGGCTGAGGTATATTATAATTTTAAATCAGGTTGTCAAGAAAAGGCTACAATGAGAAGGTGATATTTCATCAAAGGCCTGCATGTAGGCAGGGAGCCCAATATCTGGAGCCTGGATATTTGCTGGACTCCCCTGTTAGAAATAACATTTTCACATATGGTCTTAAGACACATAATAATGCCAGTTTTTCTGTAGAGTGGTGGCAGGGGGGATAGGAAACAATTTTTCCTTCTTATCTTCTTATCTTGCTAAGGGCTCTTTCACCAGTAGTTCACACTTTCGTGTTTCAAGACCAAGTGATAGAATTCCATTAATTAGCACAAAGTGTGTCGGAGAGGACGGGAGGGTGTGGCAAGGACGCAGTCCTGAAAAGGTCAAAACTTACAACATGAAAAGGAAGGTGGCAAAAGTGATAACTGACAAATGGAAAATGGGGCATGGAATTTTAAGCCCTCTGCCTTGACACTCTCTATTCATGTGACCACATTCTGTGGACTGATGAGTATTATTTCCCAGTCATAAAAGGAAAGAACACAAAGCGGATGATGCATTTCGCTCACTGGTCCCAAGGTGACGGTACTCCAGCAGCCCCAGGAGAGAATCTGCAGTCTCATCTCTATTTGCAGATGAGTGTGCCTCCCAAGAAACTGTCCCAATCAATTGTGAAGCTGAAATAAATCATGTGGCCACCTCAGTGAGGTTCTTGATTTTCTGCTCTTCCCCAATAAGCCAGTCACAGAGGAATTCAGAGTGAATCTGGAGAAGGCTGGAGGGCCTTTATGATCCCCAGTAAAGCCTGAGGGATTCACCCTCCAAGGCTTCTGAGTATGCTGGGACCACAAGGCCCCGGGCAGTTCCAGAGTCAGTTTCCATCTCTACTTGCCACCTGCCAGGTGTGAGGATTATTACTCAGAGACAGTGAGAAGGAAAGCCATATCCACAGGGACAGTACCGAGGAGACAGTGCCTGAGTGTGTGTTGTCATAGCTCTATCACATCAAAGGCCTCCTCATGCATAAAGACCTCACTGTGTTTGCATAGCACCTGTGTTACAATCATGAGTGCTTTATACAGGATTAGCTGCCTCAGTCTTCTGAAGAGGTAAAGGGTTTCATGCACCAAGTTCATTTATAAATAAGGACACAAAGAACCACAGAGGGACAAGCGTAACAGGCACTATAAGTTCAAATCAGAGAGGTGGCACAACATCAGTGAAGATGCAGAAACTAAGGAATGGAGAAATTCAGTGATTCTCTCACCATCACACAGCATAGAGCAGATAGAGTGATATACTGTATTTCTGTCTCTTTCCTCCAATGTCCTAAAAGCCAGAGGCTAAGAAAAGACAGAAAGGGCAAACCTGTGACTGTGCCAAAGTGAAAGAAAGAGAGATGTAAGTGGCGTTTTGGGGGGTTCCAGACAACTACCTCCTGTAATCCTTCCTACACTTGCAGGTCCGTGTGAACTATCTCACTGTTTCAACAAAAAGTTCCACGGCACAATTTAAATAGGTGTTTTTTTCCTTTCTTAAATAGGTGACAGTGTAGTACAGATAAGGTAAGTGATATACAAGCATAAATAGGCTTAATTATTCACAAAAACCTTGATGTGAGTTGAACTAAAAAAAAAACCATGATCTGAAAATTGTACCTAACTTTTGGCAAAGTCTTTTCACCTATCTTAAAATGAACAAGGTTAAAAATTTAGACTATAGGCCGGGCACGGTGGCTCACGCCTGTAATCCCAGTACTTTGGGAGGCTGAAGTGGGAGGATTGCTCAAGCCCAGGAGTTCAAGACCAGCCTGAGCAACATAGCAAGATCTCATCTCTACAAAAATAAAAAATTTAGACTATAAACTGCTTATATGTTTTCATATGTAGTAGTGAAGAAAGCATGGGTTCTGGAATCAGAAAAAAATAAGTGAGAATTACAACTCCTCACTTGTTCTGAAAACTTGAAAAATATCACTTAACTTCTCTATACCTCTATTCCCTTGTCCATAAAATAAGGATAATAATTTCATAGCATTATTAACAGGATTAAATTAAATGATTGCTAGTAAGCACCAGGCACACTTGGCTGACTACCATGCCGGAGGTGCTCGATAATGCTCCTACTCCATTCCCCTCAACACCTGACAGCCTTAAGTAGTAAAGTGGCACATCCAGAAAAGACTGAAGGAGCTAGAATGGGAGGGAACGTGACCAATGACCACCAGCGTTTTTTCCAAACCGAGAAATCTAAGTGGGCTGTCGGCACATTTTTCATGAAAACACTTCATCATGAGTATATTTCCCACACAACCTCTCTAAATTCTTTCCCTGCACTAATGATAGTTAAAGTCCCAGTCTAGCCCCACAATAAGATACTGTGTTCTCATTGATCTTCACCAACTTTACCAGTAGAAACGAGGAGAATGAATTTTTCATACCACTTTCTCCAGCAGGCCTGGTTCAGGTGTCTGAGATAAGAGTTAGGCAAAGGGGTCCCAAATTTCAGAAAGCTCAGCCTTACCCAGCTTTAGGGATGTTCTTCTATGGGGCCTTCCTTATCTTAAGATGCGTTTAATTAATGTACCCTTTTAAGAATAGAGATCTTTTCCTATCCTTAAAAAAGTGGATTGCCTGAGCCCGCGGGTTCGAGACCCACCTGGGCAACTTGGTGAGACTTCATCTCTACAATAAATCAAAAATTAGTCGGGCGTGGTAGTGTGTGCCTGTAGTTCCAGCTACTTGGAAGGCTGAGGCGGAAGGATCGCCGGAGCCCAGGAGGTCGAGGCTGTGGTGGCCGGGAGCAGCCACTCCCCTCCAGTCTGGGCGACGGAGTGAGACTCTAACTCAAAAAAAAAAAAAAAGGAAACTAAAGTTAATTACTGACCTGGCATGGTAGCTCACTTCTGTAATCCCAGCACTTTGGGAGGCTGGGGTAGAAGGATTGCTTTAGCCCAGGAGTTCAAGACCAACCTGGGACCTCACAAGACCTCGCCTCTACCTATATTTTAATAATAATAATAATAAGTTAAAAAATAAAGTTAATTACTGACCTGTGAAAGGTCAGTTGTCTATCCTCATTCTGTCCATGTTGTTTATTTACATGAATTACTTTCTCCTGTGTGCCTGACCAAGAAAATCAAGTGTCTCTACATGAATCCCAAGAATAAATATCCTCATTCCAGCCCTTTAGCTTCTTCCATTAAAGAATTACGGGGACCTAGTCCAGAGGAACTGGGGAAAAAAGTCAGGAAATCGGAGCCACTGTATTGCCAGAAATGCATGCTCTGATGGGAGAAGATAGTGAGGAGTCTATCTGTGCCAAATCACACACTGAAAAGCAGCTATCTGAGATCTGAGGAAACTTGCACCTGCTAAAAAGACCTAGCAGCCTGTTGAAAAAAAAAATTATTTGGATATCAGAACCGTTACACCTAACTTTGTGTGTGACTCAGAACAAGTCAGTTAACCTCTTTGCACCTCATATTCTCATCTGTACAACAAGTTCATGTTAGATTATCTCTAAATTTCCTTCAGCACCATCAAGCTATAGGTGTTATCCCAGCAAGAAAGAGAAGGAAGCAGCCATAGGACAAAGAAGATCAAATTTGACAGATTCCTAAGATTTAGGAAGCACAGATTCCTGCCTAGCTGATTCCTTTATGTGACCCGATAAGGATAAAATCGAAAGGGAACTAAATGAAATACACTCATGATTAACAAAGAGGATTGAAAGTCATGGCTAACCTCACACCTACCTTGCATCGCCTCCAGCTCACCTCCCCCGGGACACTCCTCCTCCTCTTTAATGCCTCATCATGATTCTCAAAAACTGTGATCACTCAAGGTTGAAGCTTTTAATCTCCCATGTATAAAAGGATATGCAAATAGAGTTCAGTTTCCTGTTGAGTCTCAGCCAAGGTCTTAGCCTGGCAGTTCTGGGAAAAGAGCCAAAGACCTCATATTTCTTGGCTGTTAACATTCTCCCATCTGTGCTCAAGTCAGCAGCCTAGGCTTCGGGCTGTGGTTTGTCTTTAGTCTTACACTTTGCCAAGTTTTCTAAAGGAACTCTTTAGAATGTTCCTGCAAGAAAGTAAGATACAGCTGGCTTTCAAGTAACCAGACAGAGGATTATCTGGTTATATTTGGGGGCAGTAAGATAAAGACCAGGAAATCCTATAATATAGCCTCATAATCTAATCTTGTAAGCTACTAGAGACACTGCTGTTAATTAGGTCTTAGGCAAGGCTTTCAATAAGTTGTCTGTGTTTCCCGTATGGGACGTCCCACTTCATACATACAAAGAATGAAAAAAGGTACCAATACAGCCCTGAAGAGTATTCAAAAATGAAAGACCTGAAAGCACAAGACATGTCAGTATGTTTCCAGGCCAGAGGCTCTGCCAAACAACAGATTCAGGGACCAGACCAGTTGTCCCCTGTGTCTCCCTGATTAAACTCACACAAAATAGCAGCTACGATTTTTACTCAACATAAGGCATCTAGATCCAAGTTTAGTGAAATGTTGTTACCAGTATTTCCAGTGGAAAATTTCCAAGCCATGTTAAATCTGGTCATTTATTATGCACGGAATTTCCACTTTTTCTGTAAGTGCCATGGCTTATTCCTATCTCCCAGTATTCCCTTTCTGAAGCTAACTCCTACAAGGGCTTTCCTGAGCATTCTCATTTCCATTACAAAGTCAATGCACAAGTTAAATTTTTGAATTTCTTCAGAAACCTCTCTAAAGAGATGTCTTCTTTCATTTCTCTGTTATCCCAGGTAGGTATCAGGAGCAAAGAGTTTAAGTCTGGACTGCCATGGAACAGTACATCAGTAAAATATGTTCTCCATCTACTCAGGAGGATCAGGAAGGAGGATCACTTGAGTCCAGGAGTTCCATATCAGCCTAGGTAACAATGTGAGACCCAGTCAGGAAAAAAAAACAAAAAACAAAACTCCATGTCATTAATCTATACCCAGTTCACTTAGTGTCTTCTGCAGCATTTATTTTGAAATATTTATCTCTATTCTTGATCCTTACATATCCCTTTTTCAAAATCATACTTTTAAAAAAAATCTACTCAGGCTATTGATTCTCTACAAATTTTCCATGTCTCGGTTCTCTCTCCAGTCTCTCTCACCCTCCACCAATGATCATTCCAAGACTATTTACATCTCATCAGGGAAGTGATATAAAACAAGTCCCTTCCTATCCCTGATTTTTGAGTTGGGCTTTTTTTTTTTTTTCTTTTCTTCTCTTTCCTACCCCACCTCATGCAAACCTGGAAGTTAGCACCACCTTGCGCCATTTGTGGGCATTTTTCTCAGACACTTGTCCCAGAGCAACATTTTGAGACTGAGTCTGAACTCCATTGACATGACCCTTGGAGGTGCCTGGCTCAGAAAGACTTGGGAGTTTCTACCTAAATCCAGGTCCAGCTACTCCATCACTGTGAATTGCTATTGGAAAAGTTTAACTTGTCAACACATCACTTGTGTAAAGGCTCAGAACTGAATCTTAGATACTACAGGATGTACAGATCCTATATGGTTCCCTAGCAAAGACTTGAATACACCAATTCTGTGGAATGATTTAATAAAAGATATCCTGATCATATGCTTTCGATAAAAGAAAAAGCACTATCATCTTAGACAACTCCAACTCTGTGGTGTTCTTTTGTTTTCCTAATACCACACATCATCCTACAAAGTATTTATGGCAGGTCTAGTCTACTCAAAAATAACCTAGAACAAGTCAATACAGCCTTGTGTTGTATGGAGGTCCAAAGTAAAGCCTGTGACTATGACTCCAGAGAAAAACCTTCTCCTCTCCGATGCAAAGACTCCAGAGACTATGTATAAAGCAAGTCTTAAATCACTCAATTTCCATTTGAATATATTTCTCCAAGTTTTTGTACATCGTTTTCTGCATACACAGAATTCAGTGATAAAAATGGAAACTCTGTCCTCATATACTATTAACGATCAGTCAAGGGGATAGTGGAGAGGAGAAAATTTTGCATTAAGATTTACTAATGACCACATGCAGAAGATTGAAACAGGACCCCTATCTATCCCCATGCACAAAGGTTAACTCCAAATGGATCAGAGACCTAAATGTAAAACCTCAAACCATAAGAACCTTAGAAAAGGAAGGAAATACTCTCATGGAAATCGGAACTGGCATCCAATTCCTGTACAAAACCCAAAACCCACAGGACTTAAGAGAGAAGATAGACAAATGGGACCTTATTAAACTGACAAGCTTCTGCAAAGCCAAAGAAACCATCAAGAGAGCAGGGAGACAGCCTACAGACTGGGAAAAAGTATTTGCCAACTCTAGGTCTGACAAAGGCTTAACATCCTGGATCTACAAGGAACTGAAACGTACTGAAAAGAAGAAAACAAACAACCCCATTATAAAATGGGCAAAAGATATGAACAGACACTTCACAAAAGAAGACATTCGAGCAGCCAACAAACACATGAAGAAATGCTCAACCTCACTAATCATCAGGGAGATGCAAATCAAAATCACACTGAGATACCACCTAACTCCAGTCAGAATGGCAATTATCAACAACTCAAAAAATAACAGCTGCTGGAGAGGGTGTGGTGAAAAGGGAACACTTCTACACTGTTGGTGGGAGTGTAAACTAGTGCAACCTCTGTGGAAAGCAGTGTGGCGATTCTTTAAAAGCTCTAAAAATTGACCTTCCATATGACCCTGCAATCCCCCTACTGGGAATATACCCTGAAGAACACAAATCACTCTATAAAAAAGATACCTGCACACGTATGTTTATTGCAGCGTTGTTCACAATAGCAAGAACCTGGAAACAACCATGCTGCCCATCAAAAGAGCACTGGATTAAAAAATGTGGTACATATACACGATGGAATACTACACAGCCATAAAAAAGAACAAAATCATGAATTTCGCTGCAACCTGGATGGAACTAGAGTCTATAATACTGAGTGACCTCTCACAGAAACAAAGATCTGAATATCACATGTTCTCACTCATATAATGGACCTTGAACATCCAATGCAATACTATAAGAAAATGACTGACGATACTGGGAAACTATGGGGGGGAGGGGGATGGGATTAACAGTAGCAAATATCTGTCAGGGGATGGGAAAACACCTTTTATCAACAGGGTGCCTGAATGAAACGTAATTGTACACCTAACCCTTAACTGTACCCCACAAAACCATAATAAAAAATACTGATTAATGAAAAAAAAAAAAAAGAATTACTAACCTCTATTTTAAGGAGAATAGTAATAGAAAGGTTTTCTTCCTACTATGACCTTCTCTCAGGATAGATTGCTTGCCTGGGGCAGTTAGGATAATACTGCCATGGCTTTGTCTCCCACACCCCAAGCCATCTGGTCTCCATCATATCTGGAGGAAAGATCATCTTGTTCAGCAGTATTTACACCATCGCACTGATACTAGTAGTCAAATATGACTGTACTGCTTAGCTAATAAGCCTGGAAAAGCTCGTGTTCTAAGAGAGAAGTGGGAAAAGATGGGACAGATGCCGGGAAACTGTTCATCCCTGCTGCTGACTTGGTCTTCTCAACAGATGCTTGATTCAACAGATGCATCTTCTTTATGGGGCACCAGAGACCCAGAACGTCCACATCCTGTGGTACCCTGTACCCCTAGCACCCCACATTTGAGTTCCTTTCCAATTCAGAGAACAAAAGCTGCTGGCTTTGAGCCAATGCACAACAGGTGTGGGTCATAACTGCCAACTACCCAGGAAGCATCTACCAGAACAGGGCATGAGAATCTGCTTCTTAAAAATTCCCATACTTGTGACCCCATCAATCATTTAACACCTGCTCAAAGAGGGCAACTAGGAGATTTTCTCCAAAGCATCTGCAGGGATTTAATTTATTTTGTTGGGAATTAAGAGACTATAGTTGTTAATAAGATTAAAGAAGGCCAAGAAAGAGTTAAGGAAATTATTGGAAAGTAGGTATTACAACTTTACATGTATGTTAAGAAAATCTGCAGATTTATCCTTAACATTGACATGATTCCTTCCTGTATCACTGACCTTGCCTGTCTCCTTCCCTGAGTCCCAGATAATGAT
Organism: Carlito syrichta; assembly: GCF_000164805.1. Lineage (NCBI taxonomy): Eukaryota > Metazoa > Chordata > Mammalia > Primates > Tarsiidae > Carlito > Carlito syrichta. The sequence continues at coordinate 95,069 of NW_007019586.1, forward strand.
CATACACTGGATAGGCATTCAAAGCCATGAGCAGCAAGACCTTACCTCTCTCTACGTATAGGACAATGGGATGGGGACTCAACGTATCAGAAGATCATTGCTAGTTTGTGCCAGGCCTTTCAAGGATGTTCTTTTCTTATAACTGTTTGTAAGAGATTGTACCCTGGCTACTCTAAGTTTATAGACTATTTTACTTTTTATCTCCAAGAGAATGGTCCCTGCTGTGCACTACCTACTTAGTAAAGCTAAGAAAGATAGGAAGCAGATACAACCTAACTCCAGTCAGGATGGCCATCATCAATAACTCAAAAAGCAATAGATACTGGAGAGGATGCAGAGAAAGGGAACGCTTCTACATTGTTGGTGGGAGTGTAAACTAGTATAACCTCTGTGAAAAACAGTGTGGCAATTATAAGATCTAAAAATTGACCTTCCATACAACTCAGCAATCCTTCTGGGAATATACCCAGAGGAACTCAAATCACTCTATTAAAAAAATACCTGCACATGCATGTTTATTGCAGTGTTATTAACAATAGCAAAAACATGGAACCAATCGTGCTGCCCATTGAAAGTGAACTGTATTAAAAGAATGTAGTATATATACACAATGTAATATTACATAGCCATAAAGAAGGACAAAATTATGGAATTTGCAGCAACTTGGATGGAGTTAGAGTCTAACATACTCAGTGATTTATCACAGAAACCAAGATCTGAGTACCACATGTACTCACTCATAAGCGGACCCTGAACATTTATTATAACACTATAAGAAAGGGATTGGCAGTAGTGGGACACTGCCGGTGGAGGGAAGAGGGGAACATAGCATCAATAAGGGTACCCAGTCTCAAACCAGGCAAAGTGGGGACCAAAGGAAGGCCCAAACTTTACCTGTACAATAATCACTTATATACCTAACCCTGAATTGTACCCCACATCTTTAAAATAATTTTTTTAAAAAGACAGATAGGAAAGAAAGGCCCAAAGTACAAGGAGAAAAACAAAGACATTAGTACCAGGGAAAATATTACTCTGGACTCAGAGTATTTGTCATGTGAGTTGATATTAACCTGACCTCCCCAGAAAATGTCAAGGTCAGTATTAGGATGTATATTTTCTTAGGGTCCCTGAAAGAAAATATGAGAATTTGAGGAGTTCTACTGCAGAATCCATGCACCAAAAAAAAGTGCTTAGCTGTGGCTGGAGTTATCTGAAGTCTTGGCAATCTAAGGGAGACAGCCAGCTGTCAGCCCTCTGTAAACTGTAAAATAGGTCATCCATGGCTCCCATTCTCATCTATCTGTGCCCTTTTCTTGGACCCTCCCCCTCATCACATCCCTCATAGGCTTTCGTTCTATTTCCATCAAAACCCAATCTCAAGAAATGACCTGAAATCAATTCATACTAACGTTTGAGGGATGAAATAGAGGGAGGCTTTAGCTTTTCTGAGACTGAGGGGAGGGTAGGAAGAGAGCACTGTTTTGGAGATAATAACTATAAGCTAAAGAACCCAAACCACCACGGAAGAATTTTCAAAGCTTGAGGAACGCTGCCCAGAATTAGAGGTGGAAGTTTCTTCTGTCTTTGTTTGGAGGCTCAGTGCAGATTGTAAAGGGAGAGCCTGGAGCCCCCCAGAGTGGGCTCTTCTTTTCCAGTGTCCAGGAAGAAGCCCAGCAATAGCACACAAGCAAAAGAACATTAGCCTGACAATGGAGAAAAGCATTACAGCAGAGAGCAGAATTAGGGCCAAAAAAAAAAAAACCTGGGAAGAGATTTCATTTTAATAGTAGGACAAGCTTTGTAATAGTTGACAGCCATTCAATAGTGAAGCAAGCATCCTTGTTAGTGGTGAATTCAGTGAATGACTACACTGGGAAAGCTGTCTACATTAGATGGGAGCTACACTTAATAACCTGAGCTCTTTTCCTCCCTAAAATTCACCATAGAATTCTATGCTGAAAAAAAATCAGGCCTGCCAATTACATACTCTGTATATGCATTATACTCCATATACACATTCGTTTCCTCTTTAACATTATACAATCAGTTTTCTATGTTATTGGATAGCTTTCCTTCCTAATCAGTATTTCTAATGAGCTGCATTCATATTGTTATCTAGGGACGTACTATAGTTTACTCAATCAGTTCTCTTATGGTTGAGCAGTTTTCCTACTATAAAAATTGCAGTGATGAACACATTCATACTTTTTCTTTATTTAAAATTATTATATATGTGTATAAGGAAACTTTAGAGAGACATATAATAAAGTAAGCTCCCACTTACCCCAATTAGAAGATTGAAAATTAAGAATTTTGGCCAACTTGAATATATAAATCCTTAGGGTTGTAGATGAAATCATCAAATTCTACTTTAAATTTTTTAATTTATTAATTGAGCTACATGTACATATTTAAAATCACACATTGTATAAAATAACATTTCAATTTTGAATATTGTTTTTCCATTCTCATAGTTTGTGAAGTAATTTTATTCAAAATCTTTACAAGCATCTCGAATCAATGTGTTTGTCACCACTAGAGCCACTTTTTTTTATCCTCAAACATTTTTCTGGAGTATATCAAACTCACTTTTATCTAAATTGTTTGAATTATAACACATTATTAATCTACATATGAACCTACTATAATAACTCCATTTGAAACACCATACCTATTCCATAATTTTAGAACCGTTGTTTTGCCATTTGTCCTGTAAGTGAATATTCATAATCTCCACAATAAAACATTTATTTTGAAAGACTTGTTAAAACAATATCCAGTAATTGCAATTTTGAAGGCGTCGGAAGACCCGAAAGTAGTTGTTTTTGTTAAACTATATTTAGTCATCTTTTTTCACTAATTCCATCAGCTGACTTCCATAAGCATCCATGAACTAGCATTGTTTGAGATATTCCAGGTTAACGTGTCTTCACTAAACTGTACTTAACAGTTCAAAATAAAATAATTAAGTGAAAGTAATATCACTTTTCGTAACTTTCATAAGAAATCAAATATAAGGAACTTCCTTTTCTCTGAGAAAAATAAGCCTTACTCTATATTCAAAATTATATTCAAAAGGTATTTTCTTTTCAAAAAGTAAATTCCCCAAATTGGAAATAGTTGCTCAAACTTGTATCAATATTTTTACTCTTTTGACATTAACTAATTGTCTTTCAATAAAAAATAAGCCATTTATAAATTACCACCAACTTGCCCTCATTTGGAGTATCACCTTTTCTAGCAAAAATATCACTTAAATATTTGTCCCCAGAGGTGATTTGTTAATGCTTTATTTGCAACATTTTCCAAGTTTGTTAACTGATGATTAACTTTCTTCTTTTGTCCTTCACCCGTTTATTGTTGAGGTTCTTGGTGTTTTATTTATTGACTTGTGTGGTTGCAATAATTTTGCAGCTGAGTTTTATAGCATTTACCCACAATAACAGCATTGGTGAAAGGAGACTAGGGAGGTATTGTGGATGGCAGAGGGTGGTGATGGCAAAATGCCAAGGAAAGGAAAAAAGGAAGAAGAGAGTTTTTGTACTGATGTGTTTCACTGTGACGACATACCACGGAGGTTGAGGTGTATTAAGCCTTTGTTCAAAAACACCAGCTGTGATCTGCGATGCATGTCTCAGCATTGGGAAGAGTCTTCTGAGTGTCATGGGAAATGCTATCCGAGCATTATTGCCCCTCACCCCAACTCCCTTCTTCAGGTTTACTCTATATCATCTACTACAATAGTTTCAGAATGTGAAGGAGTATCCCCAAAGTCATCAGTGATAAATCATTCCAACCACACATCTCAACGTGATATATATCCATGGCATTGTAGAAGAGAATATCATGGGAGAGGGAAGGAAATGGGACTAACAGTGACTAAGGGCTGCTTACTTGGTCACACAGTGGTATATGGTGAAGTGAGACAATGAACCCAGATGTGTCTAATTTACATAATTCTTTCCTTCAAAGAGCTTAATGTCTAATACAAAATACAGCAAGTGTTCAAAAAATGGTTACTGTGAATTGGATCCATCTTATTGGAATATGACATGCTTGCAGAATCTCAGTTTTTTTAAATAACACGTTTCTAAAGACCATAACTGGAAGTAGACCCCCAAGGTAAAATTCTGACACTGAATACCCAAATCTTAACATGTCCTTTGCCTTGCTCTGAGGAGAAAACTGTCACATGAGGGAGTAGTGATGGCAAGAAGGTAGCATGAGACAAGTGATGTGATAAAAAGTACAGACTCTTCAAAAATAAAATCTGAGCTATGAGAAAGGAATCTCCCTCTCTGATTAATGCCACCAAGCAGTCCCATCATCCCTGAGCAAAGATACAACGTATCTCCATCCACTTGAACTATGTGTTTTTGAAAGACACTTCCTGGGAATGTAGCAATATTTCTGCTCACTTCGGGATCAACCAGTGTTAATACCATAATTTGAGAATTTACAAGGCCTGGGCTCTCCTTTACTCTTCTCTTGACGCTGCGTGAGTTGTATCTAAGAGCATGGGGATAGATCTTGGGGTTACAATCACCAGTTAGCACACCAAGTCCAATAGTTCTTTCTAAATCTAGGAAAGTGAAAACAATAAACAGGGAAAGAAAGTTATGCCTAGGACTCCTCCCCAGAATGTCCAAAGTAACTGGATTTAAGGCCTCAAGGATAGAATACATCAACCCAATCAAAAGAAAACCAACTCAACCCATTTTCAGGGAATATAAAACAATTTACAGAGGTAACATTTTTAAATGAAATTCTCATTTTTAGTGCAGAAATGAAACATAACATCCTTAAATTACTTACTTTCCAAAAGTGAAAACTCTTTTAGCTATTAATTTCTTAACATACAGTGATGAGTTTATAGCATTTCTTTTTGTATAGCAGACTGTAGGCATTCACAGTTACAGAAAGAAAAAATATGACTAGCTTCCTGCTTCACACAAAGAAATCACACAGAAAAAAATATTCTAAGCCAAAAAGAAAAAAGTTTTAAAACATTTTAAAGTCTCAGATTACTTTCTGGCTACAATGCGAAGGTGTAGCTCCACAAAAAGATAGATTTGTCTGTCACCAACTTAACCCTAGTGATCAATCTTGTTCTCATCAAGCCATTATGTCTATCACAACATGATGCAGTACACAGGGCACAACATCATCTACACAGTATTCTGGGTGAAAATAAATAATGAGCTAAAACTAATCAAACCTTTAGTTCTAACAGGACACAGGAAGCTGGAAAAACAAGTTAAAGTTTTCTACAAAGAAACATCTAGACAAATCCAGCAGGTGAGACATTCCATCAGACAATAGGCCAGTTCCTTCAATAATCAATGTCATGAAAAGAAAGTAATGGGAAACTGCGGGGAGGGGGTGGGGGGTGGGTGGCTGGGGATTGACAGTAGTCAATATCCGCCTGGGGAAGGGGGGACACACCTCATCAATAAGGATACCTGCACAATGAACATTTGTATACCGAACCCTGAATTGTACCCCACAGTTTCAAAATACAAATTAAAAGAGAAAAAAAAACAAACCATAATCAAGGGGAAGAAGTGAAGCGGAACTATTGCAAATTAAAGAGAATTAAAAGTTTTAATACCAATGAAATGCTGACTCTTCAAATGAATTCTTATTTTGTAAAAAATCCATAAAAGACATTTTGAGGGGAATTGAAAATTTTTGACTGTGGACTGGCTATTACACTATTTTAGAGAATTATTGTTAATTCTTTCAGGTGAGAATTGGTATACTGGTTATGTAGGAAAATAGTCTTTTTTTTTTTTTTTTTTTTTTATTTGGCCAGGCATAGTGGTTCACACCTGTAGTCCCAGCACTTTGGGAGGCCAAGGTGGGAGGATCGCTGGAGGTCAAATATTTGAGTCCAGCCTAAGCAACAAAGTGACACCCCATCTCTACAAAAAAAGAAAAAGAAAAATATTTTTATTTTTTAAAAGTATGCAAAAATGAATTATCATGATACCTGTAAATATTTAATGATATCCTTAAATATTTGAACAAAATAAATAGAAAATATGGAGAATATTTTAAAATGTTAAATGTAGGTGATTATTCTATAAATACTCATTCTGTTATCTCTTTTGGAATGTTTCAGAAATGTTATAATAAAATACTTTTTTGAAGTTTTCATTTTTAAGTGGCCAACAAGTCTACAGCAGATTTAAACAATAAAAAAGTGAAATACAATATGTTTCTTGAAAATTAGCACACTTTCAAGCCAGACTTGGTGGCTCAACCAACCAAGCCTCACTTTGGGAGGCTGAGGTGAGTGGATTGCCTGAGCCCGTGGGTTCGAGGCCCGCCGGGCAACTTGGTGAGACCTCATCTCTACAATAAAACAAAAAATTAACCAGGCATGGTCGCGCACGCCTGTAGTTTCAGCTACTTGGAAGGCTGAGGTGGAAGGATCACCGGAGCTCAGCAGGTCGAGGCTGCAGTGACCGGGAGCGTGCCACTGCACTTCAGTCTGTGCGTCAGAGTGAGACTCCAACTCAAAAAAAAAAAATTAGCACACTTTCTTAAAGAATACTGCTCTGTTCAGAGAACTTACTGAACCTACAGGGGTTAGAACAAATTAAAACTGCAAGTTCATATAACATAATTTACAGACACCACTGAATTCTGTCAATGACCATACTGATAAAATGAATAAGAAAACCACTAATAATGTTGCTGCACATTTTGGATTCCTATTATTCTTTTTCAGGACATAGACATACCTGAGGTATCTCAAAATCATTGACTTTCAAGATCTGAGATAATGATAATGGCTCAAAATCAAGTCTTCCACATGTGGTGTAAGTGGGGATGGGGGTAGTTTCAGAATTCAGCAGTTGTACTAATGAATACTCAGTTGATTGTCAAGCTACTTCTCATTCAGGTGGCTGGGCATCATAGAGTAGCTACAGGAAGGTTTTGACAAAACCTGAAGTGTGTCTGGACCCCTCAAGTGCAGAGAGACTGATAAGGTCTAATACACTCTTGCAGCCTTACATGAGTCTCCATTCAAAACTTGGTCTCTTTTCATTTCTGTCCAGTTTCTAAGTATGTTATCTGACCCATTAACTCTGCAGGCCATGTTGGTCTATTCTTCCTCTTTACGGTTTTCCAAAAATCTCAGGTTACTGCTCTGAGTACCTGTCACTTAAACAAGTAAACATTTATTATTTTTAAGGGAAAGACTGAAGTATTCCACAGATATTTAGTAAGGGTACTGAAGATAATGTAGTCAGACTCTCAGGCCATCACTGAGCCCTCCCTCTATCACCAAACATAATCATATAGATCTAGCATCTGACCTCCAGAGTACAACCAAGAAGAAAAAATTAGGTGCAGACAACATACAAATGGATGGTCCTTGACTCTAAGTGATTCCAACCAAAGTGTGTGGGTCAATTTTGTCATTTCTACAGAACTGGAAGGCTAGTGCTCAAGATGGCTTCTGATCACGTACTCATTGATCACTCAAAGTATATGATACAATTGATCTTCTGATCACTAGCAAGCAGATAGAGAGCTGTAAAGCTGTAGAGGAAGCTTGGGATTTACTGCTGCTATTGAAGCTTTGGCAGTACAAACAACCAAAATTAGGACAGAGGTTCTCAACATATGGCCCATGGACTTCTGAGGGCCTCAAGATCTTTCCAGGGAGCACATGAGTTCAGAATTATTTTTACAAGAATACAAAAACATTATTTTTCTTTTTCATTGTGTCAATATTTGCACTAATGATGCAAAAATAATGATGGTTAAAAGTACTGATGCCTTAGCATGAATCAAGGCACTGGCATCAATTCTGCATAAGCAGTTACTGTATTCTTCACTGCCACATATTTGCAGGGGGGGAAAAATGATAGTTTCACTTTAAAAAATGATATTGATGGTATTTTTTTGCTAGGGCTGCCATAACAAAATGCCACAGACTGGGTGACTTAAACAAGGGAAATATATTTTTTCAGTGTTCTAGAGGCTAGAAGTCCAGGATCAAAGTGCTGGCAGGGTTGGTTTCTTCTGAGGTTTCCCTCCTTGGCTTGCAGATGGCAGGCTTCTTGCTATGTCCTTACATGGTCTTTCATTTGTGCATGTGCATCACTGGTGTCCCTTCTCTTTGAGTGTCTGAATTTCTTCCTTTTGAATGGACACCAGTCAGATTGGTTTGGGGCCCACTCTAATGGCCTCATTTTAACTTAATAACCTCTCAAGAGACTCTAGCTCCAAATATAGTCACAATCTAAGGTTATGGGGGTTAGGCTTCAACATGTGAATTCAGGGGAGACACAATACAGCCCAACATTGACAAAACAGTAAAAACCATTAGTTTTATTAAATCTCAACCCTTGAGCAAACATCTTTTTAGTATTCTGTGTGACAAAATGGGAAGTATATATAGAGCCTTTCAGCTACATTCCAAATTATGATAGCTATCTCAAGGGGAAACACTTGTGCAATTGTTTGAGAGTTAAGCTGAACTAGCCATGTTTTCCATGAAACATTATTTTTGCTTGAAAGAATGATGGACAGACAACTAGGGTTGTTCAGACTTGGGTATTTGGCAGGAATTTCCTTGAAAATGAATGAACAGAGCCTGTCACATTAAGATAAACAACTGATAATTGTTGCTAATGATAAAATATACTTCCAGGCAAAAATTAGAGTTTTAGAAAATTTATATCTGCCACTGTGAACTAGATAGCTCACCAATATTTAAAACTTTTCTGATTTAAAGAGACCAAGGAAGATATTAACTACTATAATATTTTGGTGCTATATAAGTAGCATATGGAAGCTACTTAACTCAATGAACAAATTATTTCCCAAATGACCAACAGATGATGTCACAAAACTATGCATGGGCGAAAGTTCTATCCAAACTGCAAGACAGACCTGTTTTAACGTAACAGAATGTGATAAGTTCATTGGCATAGTTTCGGATTCCACATTGTAACTAACCTTTAGGAAATGATCTCTTGTCAATATTAAGAATGCTGTATCTACAATTTTCTGAAAAGACTGTTAAAATACCTCCTTCTTTTCAAACTGCATATCTGAGTAAGGCCAGATTCTTCTCATATACTTCAAGCAAAGCAACATATTGCAGTAGGTAGGATGCATAAACAGACGCGAGAATCCAACCGTCTTCTGATAAGCCAGTTCTTCTGTGATAGATATCTGAAGTCTATGTTTAAATTCTCCTGGTATCTCCCTTCCTTTGGTCTATAGTCCCCCATGTATTTCAATTGTTCATCCCTGAACATGGTTTGAAATCTCTTAAACAGCCTGGCATCCTTTTTTAAATACACTGCAGTTTGTCTACAACTCTCAAACTGTACATGTTAATACCAGGAGTGGGGGTAGAGATAAATAATACTAGTTCAAAGTCCACAATCTCAAATATTCCAAGCCTGGAGGATGCCCCTGTTCAATCCCTATTTCATTTCTTGGTTTAGTACCTTACACATTTGCTCCAGGTACTCTGAGTCTCCAAGCAGGAGGCCTGATCCTAGCCAGTACTGGACAATACATAGTAAACCCAGTTCCCAACACTGACACTTTCCTCTGAAAATGTGTTCTCCTGACACTGACAACATAACCCAGCCTCCTTCCAGGAAGAGTTAAACCTACCCTGTGCCTGCCCTTCCTTTTTCCCACAGAAGAGAATCTCATACAACAGTGAAAAGTTCCAAAGAGAAAGAAGAGGCTAGGCTGCTCAGATCTTCCTATGGCCACTCTAGGAAAGATCAGTTGAGGGGCCAAAACACTTTCTAATCTTAAATGCTGGAATGAAAAACCAAAGATGACTACAGAAAAGATCATTACACTGGGATATGAATACTCCATTTCTTGTACTTTCTTTTGAAATTGGGTGGCTTGGACACATTGTGAAACCCCTCTGGATCTTTCTAAACACTCTCATCTGCAAACCCAGGGGAGAGAATATATAATCTTTGAAGTGTCTTCCAGCTGTGACATTCTAGGATTCCTCTCCAGAGATGCAATTGATCTTTGATTACCCATGTTAGTGGAAGAAAATGTGGTTTGAATACTCAATATACATAGACAACATGAAACTCACTTCTGTTTGGTTTTAGCATATATTATGTAGTACAGAGCAATTCACAACAAGTTAATCTTTCCAATGATGCTTAACTCAGACTAATGTTAAAAATCAATGTGTTTACACAAAGGGTACTTGGGTCATTACCAGGGGGAATGAGGACCAGTTAGAAGCCCAAACCTCACCTGAATGCAGCCTACTTAGGTAGTTGATCCTCACTTGTACCCCCACATTCCCATAATAAAATAAAATTTTAAAAATAAAGAAAAAATCAATGTGTTTACAACTAATGTGCTGTGTACCCTTAACCAAATGCAGGGTAGTATTCCATAAGGCAGCCTGGGGCCAGAGAGTGAGGAAGGGACTAGGAATTGGGAAGATCTGGCCATGGTTCCACCACCTACTAGCTTATCTCCTCTGAACTTAAAATACCTCATCCTTAAAATGCATTCGAAAGCACCCACTGAGGCAGGCTCTGTGCTGACACAGGGTATATATACTAAGATGAAAAAGACAGATCCTTTCCCTCAAGAGTCTTGCCCTAATGAAGGAAAGGGGAAAGGGTTTTGAGTGCAGTGATAGAGATAAGCACAGGATGCCATGAAAATTCAAAGAATATCTCAGATCAGTCTGGCATAGTCATTGAGGACTTCCCAGGGAAGGCAACAGCTAATCTAAGATCTGGAAAATGAAGAGGATTTAAGGAGGCAGGCCGGGCTCCAATGGGGGATAGAAGAAGGAAAGGGCATTTATATAAAAGACCAAAAAGCATTCAGGAAGCAAGTAATTCAAATGCAACTGAGTTTAAGGGAGCAAGAAAGTCAAGTCCTTGTGTTTCATTCTGCTTTATCCTGAAGATAATGGGAAGCCACCAAAAATTTTAAGCATGTAATTTCATAATAGCCAGAGCTATAGAGTTAAAAGCATATGAAAGCTAGGGTTCTCCCAAGACTCACCACCTATACTAATCAACTATTTATGTTATGATTATAGTCTATAACAAACAGCCCCAAAATTTCAATTGCTTACAATAGCAAGCATATATCATATGTGCTCACTGGTCTGCAGGCTAGCTGGTCTTGGCTTCAAGAGGTGGGTTGGATTCAGGTCAGTTCTATGTGTCTTCATTCTAGGACCCAGGCTGAAGCACCATTGACTCCCTGGAGCATGCTCTCCCCATCTCAGGGAACAAAGGTTCAAGGGTGTTTGTGGAAGCCCACAATGTGATGCCTCTTGGAGCCTCCACATAGAGTCAGCACCCTGTCACTTCCGCTCATATTCTGTGGATCAGAGCTTGATGAATCCCTAATGTGATGAATCCGGAGTGTAGTGTAGGACATATATTCTGCCTATAGAAGTCATGTGGCAAAGAAACTGGATATGTTCTTCTGTGATCGGGAGGAAATGAAGAGTTGGGAACCACAACAGCTGCATTCTCATCAGGGCCCCCAACTTTTTATTTCCTACAACCAGTTGTATTCAGACCAGTTTCTGACAGCTGCTTCTTCGGAAAGTCTGTTCACCAGCACTAGAAGCAAGTCAATGAGCCTCATGTGGGTTAGTCAGACACTTAGCTTACCTTTCAACACAGTAACTACCTACCTGTTGCCATTCCAAAGACTAGTAGGTACAGTCACCTATGCTCAAGAGTCCAAATCACAGTTCTTTAGTTATGTCTGGTTCTCCTCATGAGGATTTTGGCCCCATGCCATCCCATTACATTGTCTGTTATTGAGGCCATAACATTTCTTCTTTTTATCTTTCCTATTTGGTCTTTTTATTTATTTTTTTTTCATCAGCAAAAGAATGCTAGATTTCATATATAGAGATAAAGCTGCCTGGAGTTTATGGAACAGGGATCCAGTTGCATGTAGGGTAAGAAGTCATCACAAAAGTCATACATGAAATAGTGATAGTTAAATCAAACCATGGATTTGGATAAGATCTCCAGGGAAAGTATGAAGATCAACCTTTTAAAAATTCTATTTCCTGTTGACACACAACAACAAAACTCATATTCTCCTTTCACAGCTAACTTCAATGAGGTCACTTTCGCTGTGTCGATCATATTGCTTTGTTTTCACAGTGATAGAAACAGAGATCAAAGGCAAACAAGACCAGTGTCTTGAGAGCCCCAAGGAAAGTTTTTGAGAAGGAAACGACTGGGTCAAAAATCAGAGGTCAAGCAAGGCTATATTAAAAGTCATCAAATGTATTTGGCCAGAGCTGCTGCCTTCAGTTACCCAGGTTGTGTCTTGAACAAGGGTGCATAGCTGAGACAACAAGTGGGGCTAAAATTCAATGTGTGCACTGCCGCCAGCCAAGACCCTTGTACAGGGCACATCATCTTGAGAAAGGGATGCCTTTTATAAAGCATACAAAAGTGCTGCTTGCCAGACTTGAACCCAAGGGGCTGTCTCTTTGTTCAGGAGGGTCACCTTTTCTAAATTGCACAAAGTACCTTATGCGCTACTGGCCCTGAATTTAGCAACTGGTAGGTCAGTGGATAAGATACAATTTAAATGTACATGAAAGCCCTTTATAAACTGTATAACACCATCCAAGTGTAAAGCAGGGCAGGCAGAGGTGACTCAGAAACTTAGCAGGTGACAGGAGAAATTACATTGACCACAAACATTTTTCTGCCTAACCCACAGCGTGTAGAATCCACATGAGACATTTAAGTATCTGACAAACTCCACAGTGAGAGACCATTTGAGGGCAGACTGGCCAGAAAACACAAATGGGAGTGGACGTGATGATTTCTAAAAGTCCATTCTAGTCATAAACCCCAGGGCAGATCTAGTCAGCAGAGCAGAAGAGCCTCAGACAGAAGCACCTGAGCCAGCCTGGACTGACCTAACTGCCAAAATCCTTTGATCTTGCCAGAGTTTGACTTGGAGAAAACATCTGCCTCCAGGTTCTCAGAGGCCACATAGTATCAAACCAAGGGGAGGTTTTTGTAAAGCTCTGTAGCACTGTGACTGGGGGGATACGCACAGTGCTACAAAACCCACAGAGACCTGTACAAAAACTACAGGGGAAAAGGTGCCATTTCCTTGGGCAATCCTCAGCCTGAGTCCAATGCCCCAGGGATGAGCACAGCAGACAGCTTCCCTCCTTGCACTGTGGCCCAGAAGGAATGCCAGGAAGTTGACTGGACCAGGGAGATGACCCTCAGCTGATGGCCTCTCACTCGCTGCTGTTCTCTCTTGAGTGACACTTGCATGCCAACATTTTCTTACAGCACATTTGGGGAATACAACAAGGTGTTCTTTAAAAAACTATTCTTGTCTTGCTTTCATGTTGATTCTATTGCAAAAGAGAGTTATATAAGTCACCTCATACGGAATTTCTAAATCCAAGTCCCTAGAGAGATTCACCCAAGTGCTTTGTTTTGCAGTTTGGGAAGATGGATTTGAAGAGAGATTGATTTGTTTGGAGGCAATCACCAGCCACAGTTGCTCATACTAAAACTGACTGTTCTTTAAATTACCACTCTGGTTTCTCTTATTGCGCCACATATTATCTCCCTTTAAAGCAGCACTGACCGTGGAGGGCCTTGACCGTGGAGTAGTCATGGATGCAAGACCCATACCTTGAAGGTGCCAACTTGCTGAGATGGAAAGTTAGGTGTGGGTCTGGGAAACAAAAACAATTTAAAACAACAGAAGGCAGCAGTTCAGAACACTTCATAAAGTGTACGGTGCTGGTCCACCTTAGGAATATGTGCTAAAAGCAAGTCTATCTCTATCTGCAGTTGACTGAATCATCATGAACCAGCTGGATAAGCAACAAGTGCCATCTTTCAAGGAGCCAAGCCCTAAAGGCCCTTCAGTCCTAATAAGAAGAAGACAGGGAGGTGGGAGCACTGCTGAGGTTTTTGGAACGCCCTCAAGTGCTGTGATACAGAAAAACTCATCTTTGGAAAAGGAACCCGTGTGACTGTGGAGCCAAGTAAGTAACTCATTTATTTGTCTGAACTTTGAGGTTAAGTCATCCTCTAGCTAAGGAGGCAGAAATATTGGGAAATGAGATATGGGTTAAAAAAAAAATAGCACCGATGTAGTGTTGAGGAGGACTCCTGGGAAGAGTTGGACTATCATTAATCCCCTCCACAGGAACTGGGGAGGAGGAGATATTTGTAAAAAAAAAAAAAAAAATAGACTTTGAGGGATGTGAAGGAACCCATTCAGCTCAGAGGAAACTGAGGGAATTCTGTCCAGTTCATGGGATCCAAATCAGTCTGTAGAAACCAGCCCCAACTCCCCAAGCAGAACTGACCCAGAATGAGGCTGACCTGAGTCCAGTTGATTCTATCAAGGAAATTCCAGACATAAACAATTCTGACCTTCCTGAGGCCAAACACATGCTCCTGGGAGTGCTCAGAACTGAATCTATCTCCTGGGCATGGAGGGTGAGGCCAGAGCAAGTAGTCACTGGAGTTGTTTTATTTCTCTTTAGAGGAAAAGAACCTGTTCCAGACATTTGTTTCTAATTGTTTGAGCTGTAAATGGAAACTAGGTTACTAGTGAGAAATATGGAAAATTCTGATTCCCACTGAGACCAGATTCCAAGCAGAACAAAGTGAATGTGCAATGCTTCCAACTCAGAAATGCCAGGAGAGGTCCCCTAAGGACCCATAGAGTTCATCTTCACAAAGAGGATAGGGTACCACTCATTAATTAACTGGTAGGCATCAAACAATGCTAAAGTTGTTAAAGGATCATGTTAAACACAGAAGGCAACTTTAAGTGACATTTGGATTCAACTATGTCTTGGTTAAAAAAATAAAGACAGTAGTCGCCACCTGGCAGCAGCTTCCAGTTAGATAGTGCATATTAATCTTAAGCCAGAGGATGAAATAAACCCATTTCAAAGGTCCTAGTGAAGTGTAGCAATAGGCATCAGTGGCCCCAAATCTGCCCAACTGGCTACTAAATTAAAAAAAAAAAAACCAGTATGTCCTGCCCTACGGCTTTGGCATTCAATCTGTTTTCCAATATTTTTTTTAAAAAAAGACTCTACAGATAAAATGGAAGAGTGTGATGGGGTGAGCTCCTCTCAGAGACTAAATGGGGACAGGTGTGTGCCGAGGAGACTAAAAGGAGACCAAGGAAGGGGAAGGATGAGCAGGAACATCCCTGGACCTCAGACACTGCGAGAAGGAGAGGGGCAGTGGCTTTGCCTCCAGAAAAGAGAGACACCCAAAACTGTGCCAGCGGAGTCAGAGCAGAGATATTTCAACTGTTTTAAAAAACTAAATCTTAGTAAGATTTTGAAAATTCAGCTAATTCAGGACCTTGCCTTTAAAACTTCTCACTAAAATAATATTTTATCCACACTTACTAATTAACTGGTATGAAAGGATCGATGCTAAAGTTGTTAAAGGATTGTGCTCAACACAGAAGGCGTCTTTTGTGTCCTTTAAGTGACATTTGGATTCAACTAGGTCTTTCTAAAAAAAAAAAAAAAAAAAGACAAATCTAATGATTGATTTCCCTAATTTCCCTTTGCTCACCAAGTCCTTTCCTAATGAATTAAGTTCCCCCGTTTACTGAGTTACTTGGTCCAGTATTTTCCTACGTGTGGAGTACATAGCACTTGAATTTAGATGGTTCACAGATTTTCTTTTCATTTTAGTGACTCTATCTTTTTAACGGTTATCAGCACAGTATAACTAGGTCATCAAACCCATGTAACTTTAAATTTCCCTAATTATATTTTAAGTTAAAAATGAATACTTTTTTTTAAATATTAAGCAAATTATGACAGATGGATATGACAAAAAGAAAACAAAAGGAGATGTGATTGATTGAAGTTTGGGAAACACTGAACCAGTGCCTGCCATCATCCTTTGAAGTGAAAAAATGAGGGGCATCCAGAGGGGGCAGGACCCAGGTCTTTGAACAGTGCCTTCCTTTTTTAGCCAACTAATATTGGTTTAAAGAGGCAGCACTGCAAACCCAGGGCCTTTATCTTCTCAGAAGTCCTTTGAGACTTTCTTTCCTCAGGAGTTTCTTTCAAGTTCTTACTTGTAGGGCTCCCGGGTAGCACAAAACTAACAGAACAGGTCTCTACCAACCCACTGCTGCAGATCCCACCACACATTTTAGCCCTCTGGATAGAATAAGCCTGGGGACACCACTTAGCTTCATAAATCAGAACCAGAGAACAGGACTAAACAGTAAATGTAAAGCAATATAAATACATGCTTCTGCAGTGATGGTGGCAGAGGCTTAGAAAAGAACCACGGTGGCCAGGAACATCTGCATGGAAGTGAGCCACTTGGAGCATTACCTATTACTATATGCCATCATTATGCCAACTTCCACTTTCTGAGGGCCTACCATTTATCAGACCACTGGACTAGGCACTTTAATGAAGGTGGTTTTCTTCTAGTCTCACAATGATCATGCGGAATTAGATACCATTACTTGCATTTTACAGGTCAGGAAACTGAATCTCAGAGGGGCTCCCCAACATCACACAGCTCAGCAAAGTCATAATTTGAATCATCTATCTGATTGCAGGATCTGTGCTCTTAAGAACTCTGCTCTTCTGCAGGGGCTGCAGCTCAGCTAAGGTACATGTAGAGGCTTTTCCTGCATGGCCCAGCCTCCACCTCAGGCATCTCATGAGCTCCTTTCCAAGCTGACTCTGAAACAACAGTTGTACTACTTCCCTTCCAGCACCATCCCCAACACAACCCTCACCCAGGAAGAGCTTCTGTGCCCACACCAAAACTAGTTGCCCAAAGAGGCATTCTTCTTCCCCAGGAGGCGTCAGGTGAGGCCCACATTACACCCCTGGAGACTGAGGGTCCCTAAAAACAGAAAGGTCCAGATGATGACCACAGCATCACCCTTTTCCCCCAAGAAAGAGGAGTTCACAAAATTCTGGGCTCATCAACCTGTTTCCCAAATGCCAAGAGATGACTTCTTCTTCCTCCCAGCCCACTGGCCCTTGGCCTGGCATCTTTAGCATTCCCTCTCACTCCTGGTGAGCCTCTCCCAGAACAGAACCTTCACGCCTGCAGATCCTTCTACCTGGAGCTATTTTCTCCCAGGAACCCATATAGCTTTCTCCCTCCTCTCTTCGTCTAGGTCTCTACTCAGACGTCTCCGTTGAGGCCTTTCCCAAGCAACCCCCTCCCCGCCCCCCGTCATTCTGAAGACCCTTTTCCCTGCTTTATTATTTATAACCCTCAGGTCCACCTGAAATCCTGGTGCTCATTTACTGCCTGTCTCCCTTGCTCTGTGAGAATAAGGACTTTGAGTTGTTTCTTACTGTATCTACAAATACATTGACGGCACGAAGCAAGTGTTTGTTGGATGGGTGAATAAGTGAATGAATGAATCGGAGGAAAAGTCAGCTGTGGTGTAAGGCAAAAGGAAATAGTAACAGAAGCGAGCTGGGAACCTGTAGCACCAAGTCTAAGTACCATCTCTCAACCTGTGACAAGTGTTGTCATTATGTGCCAAGCACTATTCTGGGTGCCTCCAGAATGAGCATGAACAAAACAGACAGAAATTCATGCCACATTGAAGTTTGCTTTCTGATGGCAAAAGTCAGATGGTAAACTAAATAAATAAATAAAAGATATGTACTCTAGTGGTAATAAGCCCTGCAAAGAAAAATAAAGCAGGGGAGGAGAATAAGGAGGACTGGAGAGAGGGAGCAGTGTGCAATTCTAAACAGAGGAGCCGCAGAAGGCTTCACTGGAAAGGTGACAGCTGAGCAGAGACCCGAAGAGGAGGCTGAGCAAACCATGCAGACATCTGGAGGAAGGACATGTTCAGGCAGAGGAAACACAGGGTTGCCTGGGGTGCGTGAAGAATAGTAAGGAAGGCATATTGGATGGAGGGAGTGAGGGATGGGGAGAGAATTAGAAAATGAAGTCGGATTGGTGACGGGCCTAGGGAGGGGGTAGCTTGCAGGACACTGTAAGAACTTCTGCTTTTGGATTCGAGAGGTAAGATTAGAGAATGGAATAGAGGTCACAGCTGACCTAGAGAAAAGAGCCAGGGAGACAGAAACCTGGGTTCCAGTCCTCATCCATGGCCCTGAAGTGTGGGCACCCTCCTCATCTCACAGAACACCAAAAACTAGGCTTCTGTTCTCTCTCAGCAACCCCTCCCAGCAACCCTTCCTCCTGAGAACTCTACTCTCAGTGAAGTTATATCCCCCTTGCTTTCAGTAAAACTTATTTTCTCTAAGTCTAGCCCTAATAATTACATCGAGGCTCTCTAGTTTGCAGATACCTTCTATATGCTCTTTCATTTAATCTTACAACCTACCAATACAGAAGGTATTATCCTCATTCTATAAAAAAGGCAGATAAAACTCAGTAAGTTTAAGGACTTGGTCAAGATTATGAACTTGGAAAGAAACAGAGTCCAAAAAAAACCAACTAGATTTTGGATCTTGTGCCTTCTTTCTACTTCACCACAGCTAAGAACTACCCTTCATGTTAATGATTCTCAAAGTATGATCTGCAGTCCTTCATGGGTTGTAAGCTGATTTGAAAATGCATATTCCCTTCTTGGTTTTTATGAGTGACATACAGGCAATCTCATAGACTCTAATTTTTACATATGACAGAAACTAATTTAACTGTCACTTCTAAGTGTGACTGTGTCATTAAAGCTTGCTAAAATTTGGTATTCATGACCATGCTATTAAAATGGAGTGAAGAATCCAATTCTATTTTGTGCTAAGAAGTCTGGCTTCTGCACAAAACTTGACAATGATGCAAAACTCTTGGATATAGAATGGAATTCCCCTAAATGGTTGGAATGAGTGGTGTACATCGGCCACCACATCTTTGACCCACGTAAGTGTAGCCCCAAGGCTGAGAACCACCACTCTGTAACCAACATCCTACCTTTCTTTACTCCTGATCAAATCAAAGAAACTCTCTTGCAGTCTACATTCATTCTCTCTCATCCAGAGCACAAGTTCTGTCAGATTGCAAAATGGGCAACAGCTTGGGTTTCTATCTGACACTGGAGTTACCTTCTACTCTATCCTGAGGGACAGCCAATACTTAAGACTGAGTAGACAAGAGTTTAGGCCGAATGGGACAGAAAATCGCATTTGATGGATATCACATGACTTGGCAACCTAAAGAGAAAAGCAAAGTGGCTTTTGGATTAGGCTTATCAGCTGTGCCAATCCACTGATCTTTGGCAAAGGAACCCATCTTGAGGTAGAAGCATGCGAAGTAACTCACTTTTCCTTCCAATGACCACTGTGTTTGGCAACTATCTCTGTAAAATATTTTCCTAAGTCACGAGATTGGGAAACAGTTCTCAGGTTGCTGAAAAAATTCTCCAGCAGGTAATTTAGCAAGGGGTGGCTTGAGGAACAGGGACTGAGTTTCTGATAAAATTCAGGATGAGGTATGTGCTTCAGTTGGCCTTATTTATCCACTGTCCTTCCTAGGGAGTCTCCAGTGCCCTCCCTCTTCCTGACTAACTCTAGAGAAGCAGCTTACTCAACATCTATGCTTCCACCATGTACAGATCTAGGCCATGACCATGAGCAGATACACACTACAACCTTCTTGGTGGTGGACGTGATGTAAAATGAGGAGCACACTAATCCGGTGACTCAGAGACCAACTTCCAGTCCTTCTCCTTGACTCATGAACTCGTGACTTGACTTCACTGAACTCTACTTTCCCTGTAATTAGACTGAAGGATTCTCAAGGTGTCTTCTAGCCCTAGCCCACTATGATTCCCATTATCCTCCAGCCCAATTCTTAGGGACAACTTGTTAGGAAAAGAAAGGAAATCCAAAGGTGTGAATGTCCTATGACCCAGTAGGAATCCTGTGGCTTAATGGAAAATACTGGAAAGTGAAACAAAACTCTCCTTGTGCATCTATTAATTAACCCTTGCGTGACCACAGAGGTTTGGAAAAGTGACAGCTGAGCCTCCTTCCAGACCTATTATCTATTACTCTGATTCAACTTGTGGAAACAAGAGTCCAGAGACCTAAGAGTAAGGCCCAGCTTAACCACTCATTTAACCACTTTTAGTTTCTGTGACTTCATCTGCAAGATGGATCTAATAATATTACCCCATGACATTTTATTACAATAACGTTTGTGGAGGTAGTATAGACACCAACTGTTTGCTAAACGGAAAGATATTTATACAAATGGTAGTCATCTGTGATTATTATGACCCTTTTTTCATCAGGTTACTTGCTCCATCTGTCATATCCTACCACCTCTAAGACACGGTCCTGTTGGATTGATTTACTTGAGCCTTACAGTTAAGTTTCTGCTGACAATGGCCATTTGGCAATTCTCAGCAAATTATGTGAAAAATATGACCCTGAAGTAAAATCCAGGGGTAGGAGATGGTGGGTTGAGGAGATAATAGCAAAAAACCCTAGAAACTTTCTCAATGTCAACACTCAGAATATAACAAGTCTCAAAAATCTGCCAAAATGAAATGCTCAGATCTCAGAAATCCTTGCAAAGCTCTGTGTGCCAGTTTTGTGTTACACCCATTCTGCTCCTCCCACCCTCTTCCACTCAGATGAACTAGACTGAGGGAGGCAAATAGGTAGTGAGGGTTTTTTGTAAAGATTCCTAGGGTAGTGCTTTTACAGCACAGCTCTTCTTTGGAAGAGGGACTCAACTCATCGTGGAACCAAGTAAGTTATGCATTTTACTACAGCTCAGTGTGCAATATTTCCTTAGAGTTGTAGAGTATTTCTAAAGGATTGGGGCTTCTTGGGAAGTCAGGAGGTTCTGAATGGGAAACCCACTGTTTGTTGCAAAGAGTAGGGGTAAAATTTGGAAGCAAATACATCAAATTTCTCTTAAGAAAGCATTATGTATATGTTTGAAAACTCTGTTCTGAGGCTTAGTATTGATAAGTATTTTACAACTACCAAAAAAAAAAAACAAAAAACCCTGGGTCAGGTTTCCCTAGGACTAGGGAAAAGGCAAGTTCCAGATGAGGAAGGTCTCTCCACTATTTATGAGGGATAAGAGTCATGGTCATGGTATAGGAAAAGGGAGAGTTAGAAAGAAAAAATGTTATGAAAGAAGTAGTCGTTAAATCAAGAGAATCCTCTCTCTCTCTCCCTCGCTCTCTCTCTCTCTCTCAGATGACAAGAATCCAGTCTCATCTTTGTTGCCTTTTTCTGAGAATTTCCATTAAAATAACATGACTGGCCTAGATTAAATGGTCCTCAAGGTCCCATACTAGCCTGGGCTTACTGAGAGCAGTTATGTGCTCCCTCCCCTCGTAGCCTTGAATCTGGGGACTCCACACAAGGGTTTAGGAACCCTTATCCAATGTAGAAATGCAGCCACCAACTTAATGACAATAGAGAAGTCATGGTACTCTACGAGAGATACTGTCCACTGCTCCAGCATTTGAAAATCAAGTTGTATATCTGTATGCAGGTAGTTTGGATAAGCTACCAACTGTCACTGGGAACAGTCCAGAAAATGTTAGTCTTTCAGGCACCTTCCAAAATGCCAAGTCTAGTGAGGCAGGCCTTACCTCTTACATGGTTAGATATTGATCTTGTTGATTCAGAGAAAATAAAAACAAGTGGGAAAAGGTACATGAAAGTGGTGGGGCTATCTGACGGTCCTAAAAGTGACTGGTACTGTCAACATGGTCTCTGCCTCTCAGGGATAATATCAGCTTACAGGCGTTCTTCAATGCCTATTGCTGCCAGGGAAATAGTGGAATTTGATGAGTGTTCTTATCTTTGAGGGGAGAGAGACTAAAGCAATGAAAAGGAGGGAAATAGTAGCTGATGGCTGTCTGATTGATGTTTAGCAAATTGCGTCTGAGCAAAAAGTATTGTGTTTCATTTTCCCTTTAAATCATTTCCACTTGAAATTTGGAATTATCTACAGTGTTAGAATCAAATCTTTGAGGCTGTGCCTTTGGGAGTCTTCAGGAAGAAGGAAATTGATGAAATGGATGGTTAGCCCCTCTGCCAGGACGCTGACCACGCTCCCCAAAGACACTCAATTTGCTTCTTTGGTTTTCTTCTCCTGCAATGACGGATTGTAATATGATGATGTGAAGCTCAGGTAGAGGATGTGAGAATTTCCAATCAAGACTCTCGTCCTTAAAGTTTTTACAGTGAATAATAGCCCTACACAACTGTCATTCTCTTTTGCCTGGCTCTCGCCCTAGGTTCTTGATTTTTGGTGATGAGACAGATTAATTCATATGGTCTTTGGGTTCTAGTTCATGTGATTACTCGATACTCCTGAGACTTGCATCTGGATCCAGAGTCAGAAGAAATTATAAAACAAAAATAATCAACCCAAAGCAAGTACTGGCTTCTCTGACCTGAATCCGTGACACCCAGCACCAATGGGCTTCCCCAATGGCAACCAATTTCTTGTTCAACCCTCAGGCCCTGGAAAGCCTTTTCCTGGGCTCAGGGAGTTAGAAAGCAAATTTGTTATTATTGTGAGACTGAGTTTGAATGATGAGGGGAAATTAAGTTTCTAATCAAAACGCAGCACTTATAACCCAAGAGAAGGGAACCAAAGTATGAGATTGGAACCTGTTTCTAAACCCCCCTCTTCTCAACCTAACATTCATTGTAAGAAATGTTAGCATTCAGTGCCCCATCTCTACCCACAAACTACTGTTTTTTTTCTTGGAGAGCCCTCCCAATAAACTGGGAGCCCAATCTTCCACCTTGAGGGCAGCTATCGGTCACTTGTCACCCTCTTGCTCTGTCTCAGTCCTGTCCGAGTATCTCTTGGATGGAGACTTCATGCTCTTATCTCTGTCTAGCAGTTCGACTATTATTAGCTTCAAAGGGAACAGAAACTCTGTGTACTCAGCCCCCTAGTCTCATGAAGGGCAGCTTTGTAGTTCTCTGAGCTGTGGGGTCTCTAGGCTGAGACATGAGGCTGAGGAGGCAAGGCACAGATGTTTCAGCAGAAGCCCTAGGGCCAGCATCAGGCTGGTTACCTGTGAGGCAGCTTCACAATGTGCTCCTGGGACACCCGACAGATGTTTTTTTGGAACTGGCATCAAACTCTTCGTGGAGCCCCGTGAGTTGATCTTTTTTCTATGTTTCAAGGGATAATTTGAGTGCTGGGATGGAGGCCATCATCCAGTTTGCATTACAAATTATAACTAGTAGATGAAATTGTAATGGGGAGATGGGATAGAGCAGATGTGAGGTGGACCAGAGCAAAGACACTAGACTGAGTCACTGAAGAAGCTCTGTAACTACTTTTATTTTTTTAAATACACACTGTAGAGCAGGGCATGGTGACTCACTCCTGTAATCCCAGCACTTTGGGAGGCAGAGGTGAGAGGATTGTCTGAGCCCAGAGGTCCAAGACCAGCCTGGGCAATTTAGCAAGACTTCGTCTCTACAATACATTTTTTAAAAAATTAGTGGTGTTGCATGCCTGTGGTTCTACCTAGTTGGAAAACAGACAGGAGGATCGACTGAAGCCAGCAGGTCAAGGCTGCGGTGGCCATGAGTGTGCCACTGCACTCCCACATGTGTGAAAGAGTGAGACTCACACTCAGACACACACACCGTATATTTAAACTGTAGCTCCCACTTATTTCAGGAATCTTCAGCACAGCCCAGAAAGCACAAAGAAATCTAGAAGGGCTGGAGCATTCAGGTGCAGGAGAGACAGTGACAGGGATACTTCGACCATACTTCCTCAGGAAGCTGTTTCATCCTTACATACATACCTCTTTGGTTAAGCTGCCTCATTACAAACTGAAAACAAATGTTCTGAAGCTAGGAAGATTCTGGGGAAAGGGTTGGCATGGTCAGAGTAATCAGGTAGAACAAACTTTTATTTCAGGGTTTAAGTTAAATCCCATATTGGCAGGAAGTCTTGAAATTCTGAGTGATGTTTTATGATAGATGTTGCAATTCTTGGGAGATCAATAGGACTCCATGTGAATCCAAAACATGGATGATTTCTAAGTTTACAAATTAAGAAAGATTGTTTGGGAAGAATATACACTTCTTTTTGTATTGTTTACCAGCTTATAACTTTAGCATTGTACTGGGGTTCATAAAAAAAGAAAATCTGAAAATAAACAACTGTCCAAACAAATAGCACTTGAAACACATATTGAAATGTAATTACATTTGTGGACCAAGAAGAGTGAAAATTCTCAAAAGATAAGTCATTCAATCTAAAACTCTAATTTAAATTTTGGACTTTGGTTTTATATGACTTCAGATTTGGGTTTAAGTCAAATATAAAATAGGCTAGGATGCATATGGTAACTATATGGAATGCAATTCTTTTTTTTTTTAAGTCTAATTCAATCAAATACCAAGATAGCAATGAATGGATTAGTTAAAACAGTGTTCTTTTAAACAACTGTTTTGAACATGTAGACATTAATTTGGACAGTGGATCTGAGAAAAACGTTTTACCACATCAATGCATTATGCTTTATCTGAAACGCCAACTAATAGATTCAGAGCTGAATATCATAAGTGCATGACCTTCTTCAGACATCTGTGTTGTCAGCTATATTACATTGTTCAAATTATTCAGACCTAGTCTCCCCAATCCAAAGTGATCATTGAAACTGCCTGATGAATTTAGATTTTAAAATCCCAGAAAGCCTTCTTTGTTCAACTAAATCAGGAGATAGGGTTGTTTTTCTCTTATGGACAAGGAGATAGGGTTACTAACTAACTAACTAAACAAGGAGATAGGGTTGTTTTTCTCTTATGGACAAGTTTAACTTTTAATTCATAACTCCTTTGAAAGTCAGCCAGAATACATCTCACACCAAAGTCAGGATGGCGAGCAAGAGATACCACAGTTATGAAGGGAGGTGAGTGAGCAACACATGTGGTTTTCCTGCCGTTAGTGCTAGGGTTATCAGTTTCTGTTATCAGTAGCTTCAGCTATGCAAGGAAACAAAACAGAAGGTTTTCTCACGCAGGCTGAAAGCAGGTTCCAGGAAAGCCCTTTGAAAAATTCCCAATCTTCCCTCGTCTAGAACTAAAAAACCCCAAATACGAGAGGAAGCAGATTCTTAGGAATGAGTTTCCTACCAGGAGCGACTGGAACAGCATCAGTCTTTTGGCTGAGCTTCTCAACAGAGAAGAGATGGAGAATTGGGATGGTAGTGATAAAAGGGCTTCTCTGAATTGATTACCTAGGAAAGCCCTGATTAGCCTTAGTCCCTTCACAAAGTTTTGATCAGCAGGAACTTCCTGACTAGCATTTACTCCCTCTCATCCAGATATAACCAATTGAGTTTACTGCGACTCTACTTCCATGAGCCTCACAAATCCAGATTCAGGGTAAAGCACTAGAAAAATTATTTATTTTCCATGGGTACATTCATTACCGACTTATGGCTCAGCAATACCTCATGTCTTGATTGCAGACCATAATAGATGAAAGTACACTAGAATTCAAAATATTTTTCATTTGATATCAGGAAATCAAACTCACCTAAGTTTTAACTACTAAGAACCGTATTTATAGGAGCAATTAATATTGAAAAATCAACTACTAAACTCAGGACTGAAAATATATTCAGATCGCCATTCACAGGTTGGTTGTCTTTCCTGATTTCAGATATTATTAGGGGTGTTTTTTTTTAGCAGTTATTTGAAGAGAGCCTAAGAATCCAAGTCTCCATGGACACAAAATGTATCACAATTCCAAAACTTCAATAAGGCATAGTGTAAAAGAATCATTACTACTTCTCTCAAAGCTTCGAGAACTTTGGTTTTAATGAAAGAATACATATACAGAGTAGACAGATGATAGTCCAAGGTGAGCATGAAAGAAGAGAAGGCTACGAAGGAACCCACTTACTGGGACGCGCATTCCAACTGCCTCTCTTAAAATAAAACAAGAAGAAATGAGCTTA
Source organism: Carlito syrichta (assembly GCF_000164805.1). Taxonomy (NCBI): domain Eukaryota; kingdom Metazoa; phylum Chordata; class Mammalia; order Primates; family Tarsiidae; genus Carlito; species Carlito syrichta. The sequence goes on from NW_007019586.1 coordinate 121,046, forward strand.
AACTAGTTTTACGTCTAAAAAGATTTCCTGGGAATGATAGTTGTCATTCTCTGATTAAAGATTCAAAGGAAACTATACAGTATTCAGTCCCTTATAAAAGAATGAATATTCATCTAAAGGCAGATATGTACCATCTCAGCAGAACCCTTTAAGTCCATAAAATAGGGATGACACACTGCAGTGACCCCAACACTGCCATCCTCAGAGCGTTTGAGCCAGTTATGCAGTCTTCCTGAGACCCTTAATTCTTTAATTGATAATGCAAAGCATGAGGACTTGCCCTGATCCCCCTCCAAGGGCTCATGCATTTAAAATAAACCAACTGATGCAGACAGATATTCAGCCTGACCCAGAATGTCTAGGGGATTGATTAATAACACATAGATAATCGAAACCCAGATATCCAGAAACTTCTTTGTAGTGGTTATTTTCTGTTTCTGCTTGCAGCCTTATCTCTTAGCAGCTCCTTAACTAGAAGTCAAAATGCCTTTCAATTCTGCTCCCCTTGGCCATCTTGTCATGGAGTTGCTAACAAACCCAGATCACTAAAGGACACATGGAGGTCTGGGTTATAGTGTTTAGCCCCAGGGTAATTGAGGTAATCACCACTGTTTGACTCTCACAAAGTTGTGGATAATCATCTCACAAAACAAGTTGATTATATTTGCAGAAAATCAACCTCCTACCAAACCATCTGTTTTTGTCATGAAAAATGGAACAAATGTTGCTTGTCTGGTGAAGGACTTCTACCCCAAGGATGTAACCATAAGTCTCAAGTCATCCATGAAGATAGTAGAATTTGACCCTGCTATTGTCGTCTCTCCCAGTGGAAAGTACAGTGCTGTTAAGCTTGGTCAGTATCAAGATTCAAATTCAGTGACATGTTCAGTTCAACACAACAGTGAAACTGTGCACTCCACTGACTTTGAGCCGAAGACAAATTCTTCAGGTAGGTCGTATCAAGCTTTAAGGGGCTGGAGGTTATGGAGAACGAAAATTGGGGGAAAGGGAAGTTGGAGATGTAAACTGTGGACAGATCATGCTCAATATAGCATCATTCTAGAAACAGGACTAGGCCCAACAATAGCCTGCCGTTGACTGGGAAGGAAATTCTCTGTGTTCCTAAGCTAGAATCTAAGATAAAGCCCATCTCTCCTCTTCACAAACCACTATACTTTTCATACAGTAGAAATGACTGTTCTACTACTAAACTCTGGGATTAAAAATCCATGTGCAGTCTCATCCAGTGCTAAATTCCAAAACAAAGGGCAGCGCAACCTGTCATGGGTTAAGAATCCTAGTTCTTCCTATATATTAGAGGCATGCCTGGATGTTGGCCTCATGGTACAATGAAGATGTCTAGAATGGGAAGCATGTTGAATGTGTAAATAGCTGTGTGACCTTAACCAAGTCACACCCTCTGGTCCTCAGTTCACTTGCCTACAGTCTCCTCCAGTTTTAAAATCCTAAAATTATTTGAGTCTCTTGATTGCCAGTATAACTCTGACCACTGCTGTTTGTTCCAGATAATCTAAAAGTAACAGAAGCTGAAAACACGAAGCAAACTTCAGAGAGCTGCCATAAACCCAAAGGTTAGTTCAAATCAAAGGGCCAACTTCAGCATTGAAGTGTAACGCAAACTCTGCAATTGCCAACTGGGGCCAAAAGCATCAGATTTCAAAAGAAAACAAAAACCATACTGAGTCCAGCGGTTCCCGTGAGCCTCTGACTCTCCCAGCAGACCCTGCCTGGCTGTGGGCTTGGGTTTCCCAAGCTTGCCTGGCTGGGTGTGAGCAGCAGCCTGAGGTCTCTGAGGGCTGTCTGGCACCACACTGGGCTTGCGGGCTAGAAAGAACTGTGCAGACGTGGGGCAGGCATGGCATCCGTCGTAAGCCCAATTTCTGGAAGGAAATTTAGTATCTCCCTGAAGTTACCCTCTTTGCTCTTGTTCAACCACAGTTCATGCCGAGAAAGTGAATATGATGTCCCTCACGGTACTGGGGCTACGAATGCTGTTTGCCAAGAGCGTTGCTGTCAATTTTCTCTTGACTGCCAAGTTATTTTTCTTCTAAGGTAAGAATTAGCTGCTTCTTATTCCCACCTCTACCCAAACTATTCTGTACGTGGAGAGAAGAGGTTTAGAAATGGTAAGAAACCAGTAAGCATTGGTAAGGGAAAATAGAGACATATTTAGAATTAATAAGGTGGGCTTTCTCAGATACTCAGCATAACAAAAGATCTCCTGTAATCTTTTCACTTTAAGTCAGACTCAAAATCCATTAGGTAGTATAATGAATTATTTTTCTAATATACCAGCCAATAATCCCTTCCTCCACTCTAGGGATAAAATAGAAGCTAAATAAGGTAAACTAATCTCCCTTAACTGCTATGTTGCTTATTTGGCCAAGAGACCATGGGTTATTTGCAGGGCCATAAGTATAACTTCCCCTGTAGAATATTCAGAGAAAACTAAACTTATCTTTGCCTAGGTAAAAGAAATACCATCTCTCACTCCTTAATCACAAGACCAGCCTGTCTTTGGAAAGAGCCTGCACCCCTATTAGTAGTGGACAGCCCACCATGAGCTACTCAATATGCATACAAAGCTGGGGTTGAAATGTCCATTATTTGCCTCTTGCTTGCATTCTCTTTTCAGGGAATCTTATACATGAAATTTGAGCCAGGGCCTAGGTCTGCCTGTGAAGCTCCTTCCCCTTAATTCTTCTCCAACACCCTCAAATACTCACCAGCCCCAGTTTCTATTCTAGGAACAACCATAGATTTACAGTGCTGGACTGATCTGATCCAGATTGTAAACATTAACCCAGTCATTCCCAAATAGGTGTCCGGCTATTTTACTAACAGTCCCAAAGACACAGGTAGTGAGGCTGGATCAAAAGAGTGCTATACTGGGAGTCAGAAGATTTGGATTTCAGCCCTGACTTTGCCACTAACTCACTATGTTACCTTACCAAGTTGCATCACCTCTCTGGGCCTGGGTTTTTGCATCTGTAAAACTAAGAAGTTAAAAATGACTAAAGGAAAGCAAATGGGTTTCGTGACTTATGCCAACATTGATAGCTGAACTAGCTGAACTCTTGTTATGTGCAGAAGAGAAATGTGCCACGATAGGTTCATGATATCTGCTATGGCACAGCATAGCACGTACCACCCACCTCCAGACTCCATGATCCCTACAGTCCCCTCCAGTCCAGATGGCCTATAATTCCATAACTTTCTTCACTTACAGGCTGATCAGTACAAGAAGTCTACACTCCATAAAAGAAAACAAAAGCTTTCAAAGATGCAGTTTCCTGGGTTTCTAACTTGTAGGGATTCAAGTTGACCTGTTACAGCCTTTATTTAAATGGCTGCTAGCCAAATTAGTGTTTCTTGGAAAGCAGCAAACCCATCTTATCTTCCTGGGAAGTAGGGGGGTTTATGGTCCTAACTGCTTTATATTCTCCGTTATAAAGAGATAGAGGAATGTAAAAGGATATGGGACTTTATTCTTCACTTCTACAACTAATACACTTCGAAAATGATGTTTCATTCCTTTTGACTTTCTTTACCTTTAGAAAGCAGAAAGTGAGAATCAACAGGTTTCCAGCTCCATTCTTCATGAGGAAAATAGACCCTGGGGGAAGAAGAGCAGAGACCCTTTTATGTGAGCATAGAACTCTCTGCTCAACTGAGCACTAGATTTGCCCCAGATCAGCATCATCCTCTTCCTCCCTGCCCGTGGCTTGTCCCAACCTCTATATTCACTGCAGCAGCCACACTAGAGATTTTGCCGGCAGGGAGGGGGACAAAGTTTCAGCACAAATGAGATTATATTTGAACTCCCTAATGCTCTCTGAACAGGCAATGGGGTTTCTAAAATCTCATCTAAATACTCTCCAATCTATTAGCAATGATCAGAATAAAAAGCAGAGGAAAGGCACTTCTTTCTGTTAAGTGATTTACATAAATTGACTCCCTCTAGGTTTCAGGCACTGTCCTGAGAGTACAAAGAAGACATGGGCCCTGCCTTCAAGCAACTCACCGTGCAAGTGTTTTTGGAGGGAGGGATAGGAATGAGACCCCTAGCTTTTTCTGTAACAATATTTTACTGTCTTTTGCCTGCCAATCTGCGTACAGAGAGTTTGAGAGCCCTGGACACTGATTCTTTTGTGTGGGTCTTTGATGTTGAAGGTGTTCTGCCTTTCTTCTCAGCCCCTGTCTCTGATGCATTTATTAAACTGCATTGTGTGCACCTCGCCTCTGAGTTTACCTGTCACAAACCATAGCAGGGGGAAAGTTAGCTCTGTGAACTCGAGATGAGTCAGCCAAAAGCTAAACTGAGCTTACAGATCACACCTCAGCTTCCTGAGCCCCAGGCCTACACAGCGCCTGCCTTGGGGACCCAGCTCTAGGCTTCCTGCAGCACCCTCTATCTGGCCGTGATCTCTGCTCCTCTGCCTGGGGAAGGCCACAACTTCCCCCGACGCCCAGCACCCGTGGAGGTAGCACCTGGCTACCCATTATTGTGGTTTCCTCAGGCCCTATGTGGGGTGTCCTGTGGAGAGTTATTAGGGGTTACAAGTGAAAGAGCAACAATCACCAACAATTCCCCTTGCCATCACTAATTGCAAACTCCCACATCATGCCTTCACCGCTCTACAAGAGAAAGGAGGCAGCAGCACTAAGAGTCAATAGGTTTAGGACAATCTAGATGGATAAGCCAGGTCCCTCCAGGGTACAACAATGAAAGATTCCATATAACTTCACCTTGGATGCTAAAGAATGCCTTTTTCTAAAACATTCACATCTGTTATCTTGTGTAACATTAGAATGTTTCTCTGAAGTTGCTAAGAACAAAAAGATCACATCCTCATTTTTCCGATTTAAAAAAAAAATCATGCCATCTTTCAAAAAAGTATATTCTTTATCCGAAGTCATTCAATGAGTCAGGGTATTTCTAAGACCAGAACCAAGTTCTCAAAACTGTCAGCCCAAAGCTCATGCTACGAGAGTACACTGTACCCCCCACATGAGGACAAGGTGCCCATGTGAATACCAACTACACTGAACTTCAGGATTGTCTTATATTTTGCAAATAAATGAGCCATTCTCTGGCCCACTTTGATTGCCTGGGAAAAAAAACATTCTAGCATATCACAAGACCATGAATTTCTTCCACCAAAAGAAGCCTCCAGGAAAGACTTAAGGCAAGCGCCAAGGGAATCATGGCTGCCTTCTGATTTGGGGCCATCACATGAGGACATTGTGATGAACACGGGACAGCAGGCAACAGACAGAGGCCCCACCCCCGGGGGGGGTGAATCACTTGTCCAAGGTCTCTGGCTCCCTCACCCCATGTTATTTCCATTGCTCCATATCGTGGCTACTCTCTGCCAAGGCTTTCTGAAGTACAGTCAAACTGCTGCCCAAACTACCCACTGAGAAGGCTTCTTGGGGCACAGCTGCAGGAGAGAGCATTAGAAGTGCGACACCGCATCCCTGGCTCCATCAATAGCCAGCTATACGACCATGGAAAGGTCCTCCACTTCTCTGGGCTGCAATGTATCTCATATAAAATAACATCTAAGGCCTCTTTCCTTTCTAAGATTACATCTAATAACTCTAATAGTTCTATTAAGGCAGTGAATAGAAATAGAGGAAGGAGGGACTGTGTCCCAGGGGCTGAGGGTGTATCTATTTCAACATCACACAGTCAATTTCCCTAGAGGAAATTTTCTCAGCTGGAGACACTACTAAGCTCCAAACACAGGGACATGGAAGTTGGGATTCTGGGACTCACAGACAACTTTCTAGGAGATCTCAGTGAAAGAAAAGTGTTCACCGCATAAAGTAAATAAAATGGAAGTGTCAGAGAAATAAGGTAGCTGGATATTTTTTTAAACACCAAAAAAATGTAAATCAGGGGAAAAATTTGAGTAAATAAACTTGTGTTCAATTTTCTTAAAATAAAAACAGTCCAAGTCACAATAATGGATAAATGATGATGGAAACTAAAATAAAGACACTATTGATGGCCTCAGCTTAGACTGGGCCACCTGAACAATTCTGATACCCTCACAGCAAACTCAGCACAGACTCCCACTCTGTATCAAGTGCCACCTGGGCACTGGGGACACCAAGACAATATTTCCTCAAATGTGCAGCTCTCCCTTGATTACCCTGAGTCACTGAGTCAGAAGTGGGGGAATGCTCTGCTCCCCTGCAGCAGGGTGCTTCTTGAATGTGACCAAGCAGACACTGTAGGGCACCTCTAAGACCAGAAAATGGCTAGGAGAAGGATGCCAGGTCCAGGAAGTGACCTGCCCTAAGAGGCAGCTCCACTGAGCTGTGACCCAAGGGTTTGTGTGCAGACTTCCCGGGCACCTGCGTCACTGTGCTAAAGCCACAGTAGTAAGTGGCACTGTCTTCAGTCTTCACTGGGGAGATTACCAGGTGGAAGGTTTTCTGGGTCTGACTGTGCTTCACAGAAAACCGACCTTGAGTAAAATCTGCATTTAGAGATTTACTGATATCCCTGTAAAGGACAAATTGAAAAGAATGATCTGGCCCCATTCGGTACCAGTATAAATCTGGATTTGAGAATTCAGCATCATAAGTGCAAAGCAGTACCACCTGACTGCCACTTGCCACTGTCTGGTCCGGGGAACTCTGAGTCATCTTGACACATAACATGCCCTTGTCTGTGAAGAGGATAAATGAGAAAATAGTGAATTTGGCGCTCCCAGCACATGCCCAGCTCACAGGAACTCAAAGGGCAAAGGCAGGAGAAGGACACAGAAATAAAGGCAAAGGCAGAGAATAACTGAAAAGCCAAGCGTGCAAGAGAAAGAAGCCAAGGCTTCAAAAGTCAGAAAAAGGGAAATGGGGTTACAGAACAAGAGGAATGTAAACAAATGAATCTACTTACAGAAAAACAAAAGGCTAAACCCCACAACAAGAATCATCTTCTTTTTATATCAGGACAGAGGATATACAGTAAAACAGAGTTCCTGAGGTCTCACCTTAGGGCTCTGAGGAAGTGGGGGAGAAGGGGCGGCCCTGACAGTCATGTGACTGAATTGGCTGTGACTCCTGAGGCCAGTATCTCCAGTCAAGAAAGCTGCTGTTGTTATTGTGATTTGGGTCCTCAATCCATCTTAAACGAGTACTTTTGACAGTGAGAATGAATTACCTTTTAAAAAAAAAAGGAAGAAAGGGAAGGAAGGAGGGAAGGAGGGAGACTAAAAGCCCAATGAAGGCATTCTGGAATATCCAATTGCTATAAAAGCAGTTCACCCTCCAATTCTGTATTCTCTGGTTGCAGACTGCTCTTCAGTTCAGAATCACACATCCCACTTTGGTTTTTTTCTTTGTTTTGTTTTTGAGTCATGGTCTCACTCTACTGCCCAGGCTGGAGTACAGGGGCAGGATGATGGCTCACCACAGCCTCAAACTCCTGGGCTCAAGCAATCCTCCCACCTCAGCCTTTCAAGTAGCTAGAACTACAGGCGTGCGTACTACCACACCTTGCTAGTTTTTTTATTTTTTTTGTAGGGATGAGGTCTTGTTATGTTGCCCAGGCTGGTCTTGAACTCCTGGGCTCAAGCAATTCTTTTGCCTCGGCCTTCCAAAGTGCTGGGATTACAGATGTGAGCCATCACACCAGGCCACACTTGTCCCACTTTGAGTGGCACTGTCTTACAGCATCTAGCACAGTTCCACGTGTTTTGTCATACTCGGTAAATAGGATAGATGAATGCATGCACACCATGGACAAGTCCCTTGCTCCTCTGTGTAAAGAGGGAGGAAAGGGAACTAGACAAGATTGTTTCTAAAAACCTGTCCTAGATTTAAATTCTAGAAATCTTTGATCTCAGTAGCTTGAAGGAGTGCCCTGATCCTGAGAGTGTTTTTTGCACTTTGTCACCATGACTTTTCATTTCTCACTGGGCCTATGCACTGCACACTTGGCTCCAGCTGGAAAATTCTGCCCTGAAGCAGAGCTTCCCAGTGGGTGAACTGCCACGAGTGGGTTACAACCTTGCCAAGATGGCGCCAAGAGTGGTGTGTGTAAGCCTGCCCCTCTGAGCCACTAGTCACATAAACATGGTTTCCTATGTGAGCCACAACAAGACAACAGTTGGGAAGCACTGCTGTAAAAAACAGAAAACTGACCAACTCACTCCCCAAAACCCGGGAGTGTTTCTAGAAGTACTTCTGGAAGTTCCTTCATTTCTCTTTTCCCCTACATCCAACTCATTAGCAAGACCTGTCAGTCCTACTGTGAAAATATATCTCCAGTCCATCGACTTCTCCCATCTCCACAGTCGCCATCCCCTGCAAACACCCTCGTCTCTTACCAGGACCAGGACTGTGGTAACCCCCTAACTGGTCCCGACCCCGTAACACCGGCAAAGGATCAGACCCTACCTCCTCCTCAGCCTTGCCTACATCTCCCACTCAGAGCAGTGGCCTTCCTTCTAGTCTTCTCTATGCCTCCTTTTTCTAGCTGCCTGGAGCTCTGGCCCAAGTTTTTCACAAATCTCAGCCCAGAGAGGCTTTCCTTGGCCACTTCAACTGAATTAGCCATCCACCCCACCTGTAACTTCCCTCATTTGCATCTCAGTTCTTATGTTCATTTGCATCACTATCTGAAAGCATTTGATTTATACACATTTATTTTTGTCTCTCTCATCTCCCCTCCCTCCTCGACACACACACACGCACACACACACACACACACACACACACACACACACACACGCATACACACACATGCACGCACACACCATAATATAAGCTCCATGAGGGCAGAAACATTATTTATCTTTCACTGCCACATCACAGATAACCAATAAATATTTGTGCAATAAAGAAATGTAAGCTTCTTCACTTAAAAATTGACCATTGACACGATGAAGTTGCCAGATTTAGCAAATAAAAATACGAGACACTTAGTTAAATGTGCATTTCAAATAATGACAACAAAAATTTTAGGAATACAGGTATTTGGGACATGTCATATTTGGAACATACACTTTTAAAAGTGAGCATATTTATACTAAAAAAAGTGTTTGTTGTTTATCTGAAATTTAAATTTCATGGGCATCCTGTATTTTATAGGGCAACCCAAAGCATGGAGAATACCAAAAGTAAACATTATGTGGGCCAAAGTCCCACATAAGCATCTCCAGGGTGCCTGGATGTGGAAGAGGAAAGGTTCAGGGCCATGTGCCAGGCTGCCAAGGCCTGCGCTGCCACCTGCTGGCAGGGACTCTATCCACAGACCCTGCTGGTGAGGGTCTGTTTGAGAGCATCCGGGTCTCCCAAGTCCAAGGACTCTTCCACAGTCTTCAAGTTAAACTGCTCTTCCTCTTCTAACTGCCACCTCAGCTACATCTTACCTCACCCTCACACACAGGGACACATCCTCCCTGCTAATGCTTCACACAGAAGGTGCAGGCACTGAGTCCTGCTTGGGGCAGCATAATCCAACTTTCCCACCATGGGATTCTTCCAATATTCCTTGAAAGCCATCCCTTCAGGAAGCGCAGTTCTCAGAACAGCAGTGCAGTCTCAAGGCTAAGAGTGGGCTTCTGAAGTCAGTCTGCCTGGGCTCCTAGCAGCTCCAGCGTTTACTTGCTGTGTGACCTTAAACATGACCTAACTCCCCAAGCCTCAATTTCCCCATCTGTCAAATGGAGACAGCAATAGTTTTTCCATGGGACTGTTGGAAAATGTAATGAAGCAATACGTGCAATCCGCCAACTAAATAAACAATCTATGAACGGCAGTTATTGCTGTTGCATATTTAATTAAAACGTCATTTTTATTAAATAGACAGATGAATATAGTTCCTAAGAGTGTCATTCTCATCAAAACTGTTCAGAGAAAAGATGCTGAGCAAATCTAAAAATTTAAGTTATGAAATCTGGCAAAAAAATATGTAGTAGCAATCAATGGTTAAAGAAAAAAAAAGACTAATGTCTTTAATTTACTGTCAGTGCTGCAAGCACTGCACTCCCCTGATGCCCAAGCCAGCTGGGCTTCCCCTAGGTCCCTAAGAGCATTAGGAACCTGAGAAATGAAACTTCTAGCCCACTGTTCATGTCTTCCAACAGCTGTAACAGTCTTGGTCATGAGAGACCACAGTGTAGACCGAGTGACCCCAAAGTTTAGGAAGAGGAGAGAACCTCAAGATGTCATGACCCACGAAAGACGTCTTGCCCCTGAGTTTCTACACCCCATCTTCCTTAAACCTATTGATGTCAGTGGCCTGTCCAGCTGCCCAAGGCACTGAGTGTCCTGCAGGCACCACCCACCCACCTGTGAAGCTAGGCTGCCTTTCACTAGCCTGAAACGACACTAAAGAGGAGCCCTCAGACCAGGTGGGGGACAAGGAATTTGGCAACAAAGCCACCCTTGTCCCACAGCTTGAATTTTGATCACTCAGACCACTCAAGTAAGGGACTTTTCTCCCAGTTTCCTTTGTGGTGGGCAGTTTTGTTTTTGACCTTGCAGCGCCCTCTGCTGCTCTAATTATCCCATCACCATAAGTAGGTCATACTGGAGGTTGACAGAAAATAGGTCAGGGAAGGAAAACATTCTTTGTTCACTACTTAAGTCAAAGCTGCTGTTTCTGTCTCCATTCCCCTTTCAGCCCTGAGACTGGCAACTGCTTCTCTGTCGGCCTAAAGAGACCATTCCCTGCCAGTCACCCAAAGAGGACTGTCTCAAGGATATGTGATATCACCCTAAGAGGACAATGGACATTTTCTTGTCTACAAAAAGCCTAATGCAGCAGTAGAGGACATAGGGAAATGTCTTTGGATGGATACAGACAAGTGCATCTCCTTCTTATGAAAGAATAGAAACATGATTACAAAGGAAAAGCTTAGAAAAATTGAATGTGTAGTAATGGGATAAGAGGTCTAGAGAAAGGATTTCTGCATCACTTTCTTCCTGTGTCACGTTCCATTCCAGGATCCCTGGGACAAACCTGGCCTGATGGATAGCAGAAAGCATACCAGGGAGGGACAAGGTCCAGCAGATGACTTCTGTCCCCAGGCAGGGGCAGTGCAATGATGACTCAAGGCCTCTGCTTCGGGGAAAGACCTTGCTGAAGGCCCTGCGGGTGGGCGAGAATTAATATGAAGAACTACCATGGTTTCTTGCCCAATTCCCTCTACAACGCCAGCGTTTGAAGAAAAGCTATGACGAAGAAAGAGCAATTGGTGGTTTTGCTGTTGCCATCTCTGGAGCAGCCTATGGAAAGAACAATCTCGGTCTAACCAGGTCAGTGACACTTTTCATGAGGGGGCTGTGTGGGACCTGGCCTGACTCATGCCAACTAGATTTCTCAAGTTATCTGTAGGGTCTTCTCTGCAATTATTCTCCAGGGAGGGGGAGCAAGCAGGTTATATATCAATTACCAAGAGCTGACAATCGGTAGAGACTATCTGGAGCCCTCTGGTAAGTAGGATTCTGAAGCCACATCTATACTCAGAGGAAACAAGTGATGTGTCTATTAGCAATATCCACCACAGGAGCAGGAGCAGAAGGTAACACCACATTGTTTTGTATTTGCCGTCCCTGCTCTAGATGTCATTCCTTGTCATGAACCCCGCAGAGAAGGAATAATCAGAGCCAACTCCCTGTTGGATTATCCTTTTGGTAAAGGGCAAATTTTTCAATCTCTATCTTTGTCTTGGCTTCCCAGAGATCTCATGGGCCATTTCTCCCACTATCAATTGCTATTGCCTGCAGCCAAAGAAATAAAATATTTTAAAAGAATTAGAAGGTTCTATAACTCTCTGTAAAATCATAAAATGTGTTCCAAAGCCAAACACCTCCCCTGTATGGCCTATCTTCTGTTTAACAGGATAATCATACCCTAAGCCAGCCAACAGAGTCCTTGGACAGAAACCACCCAGGGAAGGAAGGTCCTTGCTCTTCTGAGTCACATGAAGGGAGCAGCAAAAGGTGGGACTGGAGCTCTGGTTTCCTGAGTTCTAGTTCTAGCTCTGCCTCCACCTACCTACATGACCTTGAGTAAATTTACCCCTTGGAGGTCCTTCAGTATTTTTGTCCTTAAAATGGGGGCTTTGGTCCAAGCAGTTGCCGTATTTCCTTCCAGATCTCACATTCTAGGATGCTAATACATAAAGCTATAGCACTAACCCAAGAATTATTCACTTATGTTCCCCTGTGCATGTTGCTTGAACTCTTCATTGCCCAGCAAGAGGAAAAAGGGAAACATGCTTCTTCACGGAGGGTAGCATAATTTCTTGGTGTAATGCGTGGGACTCATCACAGCCTGGAGGTTCATGCCCAGATGCCAAGTTGGAATTCAGTTATTATTGCATCTAGGAGAAAGAAAAGTGCTGAAAACAGCTCTTGGGAAACTATCAATTTGGCACACACAAAAAAGAGGCTCTGTTTAGTGTGATAACATTTTGATATCTTATTTATCATCTTCATTCCTGAAATCCACTCTGCTCCCTCCTATCTCTGCTCTGAAAGACAGGAGGAGGGCAGCCCTCTCCCAGACAAGATGGGACACCTGTGGAGAACAGAGTGGTGTCTCTCTCAGCAAAGTTGACACCACATCCCTTTCAACCATGCTGACACCTCTGGTTTTTGTAAAGGTCCTCACTTCTGTGGGGATGAGGTTAATAGAAAACTGACATTTGGAGTCAGACTAGAGGAATTTTGAAATTCAGCAAGTAATATCTGGAAGAATTTTTTTTCTATCTGAAAATTGTCAGAGAGATTCAAGTGTTCCTTAACAAATAGGAACAAAAAATGAATGCTTAATACAATTCCATCTAACAAATATTTATTAAGAGTCTATTGTTTTTCCTAAGGATCATCTGAGCCAGTTTCTGAGAAGACATTGTGGCTGCTGAGGGAGGTTGGGATTTTTCAATGCACTAGAGACTGGATAAACAATGACAACAGATTTACCTTTGGGACTGAGACATGGTTAACCACAGTCTTGAGTAAGTAGCTTAACTTCAGAAAAAAATGTGCGCAACATCATAGATAACCTAAAATACCAAGTAATCAAAAATGCTATTTTATGATTGGCTTTAGCATGTATTTCATTATTTCGCAGGGCAGGTTTATCTTCCCGGTTGTAAGTTTCTGTAAGCTGATCTGTAAAGTCTATAGGGGAAAGGAATTCTAAAAATTACTTGTTTCTGAAATTAGGCTCCCAGCAGTCAACAAAGGAGAAGTGGCACTTTTTGCCTTTCCAGTAATGAAAAGGGGAGCCTGTCATCCCTCGTGTACTTGATAACCCGCCCGGTCTACCTCCCCGCCCTAGGTCAGATCCAGCAGCAAACCACCAGGCAGTTACAGTCTTATAAATCTGGATGCCAGGGTGAACCACAAGGAAAGTCCTGCTAGGTTTTTGGGAAATGGGTTCTATGTGAAGACAGAAAACTTTGGACCATCTGACATGGTTGGTCCTGCTGTCCTCACGGCCTGAGTTCTGGGATGCGTGAGTAGGAGAAGGGCAACCCCAAATGACTGCTCTTGAAGCCAGCCTGCCCCTGTACCCCTAACCACACCGGAGCCATGACTAGGGTCTGAGAGGAAGTTGCAGCCCAGCACCAAGAGGGACTTTCGGTAAAGGGCCTAGGCATGGTGTGAAGAGCACCGATATGCTCAGCTTTGGGAAGGGGACTCAGTTAATTGTAAGCCTGGGTGAGTATCTCCACGCAGAGGTAACTTTAGCAGAACCCCTCTGGACCTATCACCTAGCAATCAGATGACTGAAACACTTGGCTAGATCCTGAATTATCTTACCGAGAGGGAAAAGGCTGTAAAGATCAAGCCACCCACCTTTCCTGTGGGTAAGCAAGAGTGTAGTTTATGTAAAGGTAGCAGCTCCTGTGGGAAGGAAGGAAACAGGAAATTTATATTTGGAACGGGGACTCAAGTAAGAGTGAAGCTTAGTAAGTAAAATCTTTAAACCAAAAGTATCAGATAATTTAGTTTGGTTTTTTTAATTATCTGGACGTTCCAAAACAAAACTGCTTCTCCCTGAGGATTTGATTGCAAAATTCTGATTTCAAACTTCTAAAAAGAACAAATGTTAAGGCAGGTGGTAGTCTTGGAAAACCGTATTTCCCTGTGTAATAAGTAGAGACCTACTTTTGTTTGCTTGTTTTATTTTGTTTATGAAATGGGAAGGAGGATTAGATGCCCTAGGAAACAAAAAAACATTTGCACAGCATTTTTGGATAAATTAAATCCAGAGAACCAAATCAAAGACTCTCAGCTCAGAAAGTTCTTAAAGATTTCCTCCCCACCTCTTTAATTTTGCAAATGAAGACAGCGAACCTCAGAGAGGTTGTGAAGTTGCTCAAGGTCACACAGTTGATCCTGATAACAGGGTCCAGGACAAAGCCTGGACAATGCATAGCTCTGACCAGCTCAGACCCAAGGGAGAAAAAACATCCTAGCCCTTGGTCATGTATAGCAGCATCATGTGCATTCCAAACATTCTTTACCCAAGACTTAGTAAACTCAAAAAGGAACCTCGAGTTCCAGAGGAAGAAAAAACAATTCTGTGCCTGTTGAAGGAAAAGGCTAATCGAAGCAGAACAATAATCTAACTTGATATTAGGGAAAAGGCACAACCATCTGCAGACTGAGGCGGGGTGGAAAAAAAAGAACGAAAATGCTAGTCCTGTCTTCAGACAATAAATATGACCATCAGACACTACCTATAAATTTTGCATAGCTAATTTCTTTCCCAGTAGGAGTTTATATTCTATGATAGATTGCACCAGCTATATGATTGCATTGGACCACAGAATGTGTATACAGAATTGGCCTGCTGAGCTTTTTGGTGTCTTGAAGTGAAAATGATATCTCTGGACATATCTCCCAGACCTGAAGCTCTAGGCTACCAGAAAGAAAGACACCATTACTTATCCTTCCTCTGAAGCTTAGAGGTTGGAGAAAAATTATAGTTCTTGGAAAGCTCTGCAAAGCTGGGTTCATTAAGCTGACACCACAGGTTTTTGCAAAGCCCCTCAGCACAGTGTTCAGCAAACCAGTGGCTCTGGTTTGACATTTGGAAAAGGAACACAGCTCACAGTGAATCTCGGTAAGCGGAGGAGAGCATTGAACCCTATTCCTGAATGTGATTTGAGATCCATTTTACCCCAACTAAACTGGGATGTGGCTTTTGGCCCCACCTCTACCAATATTCAAGTCCTGCCTGGTTAAATGAGGTGATTTTTGTCTAAATTCTTACAAAATTACATAACCCCCTCATTAAACTGCTTGCTGGTTCTTCTATGCCTTCATAGCCCTGCTGGTTTATCAGTTAGAGGAAGAGAAGTGCCCAAGGACTTTCAGATTTTTAGGTCATTGTGTAAAGAGGAATGTTGGCAATGTGTTTGCCTTCTTAAGAAAAAAATAAGAATGATGATTTATTAATTGCTTTCTATATGCTAGACAATGTGCTGCGTTCTTTCTATCCATTATCACATCTAATCCTTATACTCTCTCTGTGAGTTTGTTGCTATTATTATCCTCCTTTTATAGATGAGAACTTTCTACACTTTTATATTTTATATTTTATAGAAGTACAGAGAAGTTGAGTAATTTGTTCAAGTTGGTGCAGTTAGAAAGAGGACCTGGAATTTAACTCTTAGCACTCAGATTCAAGAGCTATATGCTTATTAAGGCAGAGATTATGTCTGGGAAGAAAGTTACTGATGCTTTGATCTTTAAGGTCAATAATCCCTAGAGAATTGTACTGTCAGCAAATAAAGCCAGGGATTGATCAACAGGACCACTGTGTCCCAGTTGACAGGACCACTGTGTCCCAGTAGTCCTAATCCTTACAACATCATTAAGCGGTTATCATTTTCCCCACTCCACAAATAAGGAAACTGAGGTACAGCAAGTTAAGGAACATGCCCTGAGTTTCAAACCCAAGACTGTCTGTCCCCAAAGCCTGAGCTCCTTCACACTAACTACAACTGCCAACCAGCTAGACTAACTAATTAATTAATTAATGTCAATCTAACTGCCTGTTAGCTAAAGGAGTGATCAAAATTTTTCCATAATTCCTCTCCCTTTTCAGGAATAACCATAAGAATGTATGGTTTTATACTTCCCCTGGGACCGTGGGTGGAGCTCTGGCTCCAGGCCCCTGGTGGAAGGGTCTTGGCAGTATTTGTAAAGCAGTCTGTGGGGTGTAACTCAGGGCGGATCTGAAAAGCTCGTCTTTGGAAAGGGAACGAAACTGACAATAAACCCATGTAAGTCTGAATAACTAATGCTTCCAAATTTCTCTCTGGAACCCTGGCTTCCAAATTTTCCATTCTGTGTTATAACCCAAGTCCAAACCACAGCAGTCCCATTAACGGATTCTAATTCAAGCAACTGCTGATGTATTCCTACTACCTTTGGGATGCTTCTGCTTACCCTAACATGCTATTTTACCTAATAGAAGAGAATTACATGCTAGTGTTGTAATGAACTAAGGAGTGAGACTGTTAGAAAGCTTCATTTCTTATTATAATTTGTGGAATTTCCTATGAGACTGAGGAAATTGATTAACTCTCTAAGCCTCTATTTTCCTCCTCTGTAAAATGGAGGAGGCAGTGCCTGCTCCAGTTTCACCAAAGCAGGCATGCTGTGAGGCAATTTGGGCACATTTCCAATAAGGTGACAATAAGGCAAGGAAAAAGGAAAGTCCCAGGTGGGCCATGAACTCTTCCACCAGTCCTTCACTGTAAAGAGCTGGTTTTATCAGAGGGACATTTGAATGGCAAGTAAGCATTTAAGTAAGTATCAGGGGACTTTGGGCAATTGTGTTTTTGTAGAGTCTCATGTCATTGTGTGATATTGGAGGTAATAGCAAGCTGATATTTGGAAAAGGAACGACTCTGAGTGTTATGCCAGGTATGCTTTAATGAATATTATGTGTTTCCAAACGTAAACCACCATCCTTAGAAATTCAGTGAAAGATTACTGAATCGCTCACCCCGTTATTATTGTCTTTCACCATGGGTTTTTCTGGTACAAATGACAATGTGTCTGGATCCCCTTCAAGACTGCTTCTTCAACACGTTAAGCACTTGGGAATGTTAAGTGTGTTTTTGTTCATGTTGGAGGTGTGTGTCTGACAAATGGAAACTGAACTGAAGTTTTAGTGTGTAAGAGCAGAAAGTTTTTAGAAAGGAAAGGGAGAAAGGAAAGGTCAGGTTAGATGAAATTACATAGCGATGGCAGAGGGTGTGCAATGCAACCTCACACAAAAGGAGACAGTGAGACTAACCAACTGATATAAACAACTGGTCAACCACGCCTGTGTTATCTGACTTGTCTTCCCACAGCTTCCATGTTAGTGTAATTAGGAAAAGAATTGTCTAATCCCTTTAATTCTCCAGATCTTGGAGACCAAGCTAATTGGGTAAAACCATGTAAGATTCTTCTGGTACTGACACTGACTACAAGCTGATATTTAGGAGAAAGGTAAGATTGAAAGTAAATATTCAAATCAGTCAGACAGATCATGAACTTCTGAAAACATGCCCCAGGATGCTGTTAACCGCTGCATCGCTAATTGGGTCCTCATGGAACATTTCATCGGTGCCTTGGCTGAGCTTTCTACATCGGAGAAGCCTCTTTTGATACCTGCTCATTTCTGTGCCCCTCATTGAAAAAGCAGCAACTAAACTTGGAAGTGTGAGAGAAGGATTCCCCAATCCAAATGCAATACCCAGAGGGATATTTTAAGTGCTGCCCCACCATTCTCAAAACAAATCTAATTTCGATTAACTTGAATGTAGCTGAAATTTTGCTCCATGAGGGAATCTCTATTTTCTATGACAACAAAAGCTCATTCCAAACAATCATTTGGAGTTTACTTTTTGCTCATAATTCCCAAAAGATATAAACTACTATTCAATGAGTATTTCAAAATAAAACTTCTACTTTCATGGCCAAATTATTATCCTCATTAGAAAATCTAGACTCAGAATGTCCTTGTAAGTATTAGGTTTAGCGCCATGACCTTCCTGAAGTCCCTTATGCCTACAACAGCGTAAGACAGACAAGCATGTCTGTGCTGACCTGTATGTCCTCTGGTTAACTGAGTCTACAGAGCCAGTAGTCAGCTGCTATCTTTCCAAACTGGATTGGATATTTAAAATCTGGATATTCAAAATGATAATCAGGAAAAGCACATGCAATTCCATTTTTATTTATAATTCTTATCTTTCCCAAAGAACTGTTATAAATTCTCTCCCAAAGGTGTTATATTCATCCTTCTTTTGGTTCCTCTATACGTGATATGTACAGAGATGAAATATTGGTTGAAATTCAAAAAACATCCATGAGACTTAACTTAAGCTTTCTCTGTCAGAGAGCTTCTAAGAGCTAAAAAGATGGGAAGCTGATATTGGGGAACTAGATTAAAAAGAAAATCCTAATTAATCCCAAGGAGCAATGCTCGTTAGATAGTTCTTTAGATATAGCATGTCCACCTAGCAAGTTGGACAGTTGGTTGGACCGCCCCTATCTTGTTCCTGCCTGGAAGAATAATAATTTGTTTGCCCCAGACCTGTCTTGAGAAATGTCAGCCTCCACACCTAAAAACACCTTGTGATTTGGTTCATTTCTGTAGAGTGTATTATTATACACAGTGTTCTGGAAGTAATAGAAAAGTGCATTAGAAGCTCCTGCAAATGGAAATGAAATGTAAATTTACATTGTAAATACATGACTGCAGTAAATAGATAGCAAGAAAAAGGATGAAGAGATTAGAAACTTGCCATATTTCTCTAACCCTAAGGGGGATGTTTCTATAAATAGTTTAAAATCATTGAAGAGGAGGGGAGAGGAGGACGAGAACAGAGGCAAACAGATTTTCTCCTAATCCTTTTCACTTTGCAAAATTAGAAATTGTTTTTCAATCAAGTTTCCCTGAGCAGAGGAAGAAACCATGTCTGTTTCAACACTAAAGTTCCTGTGGGCAGGTGTCTCCTAGAATTGATTTTGAGGACTGCCCCCTCATTACTAATCAGTGCTGGCAATGTCCCCATGGGGGGAAAGAGCTGAGCACAAAAATAAACCCAAGTAAATGTGGAGGGACAAGAAAGGCTCACAGTGTGGGATTTCCTCTGGATTTTCTGCATTGCCTTTTCACCTTTCCTGTCTTAGCCCGATAAATTAAGTCCCAGACGAGCAGGTCCTAGGATTCAAACCAGAAATGTTACGGAGAAAGCCAGCTTAACGTGACCCAGGAGACCTAGCGTACTCTGACTTTAAAGATCCTTTTAATCCAGCTGTTTTTAGGGAGAGCACTGTAAAAGCTGAAAGAAAGGTTTAAAAAAAAGAGTTACAATTCTATGGAGTGAAAATAAAAATGTTAAATATTTGACTAGCGAAGAAACTGAAAATACTAGTACACGTCTACAACTGCTAAAGGAGACCTTGTGAAGGAGAAAATAAGCAGCCCCAAGGAGACCCTGTCTTAAACCTCTCTGGTTGTGAGATTTGATTCTTTGCAGCAGGCAGAGCAGATCGGGTATCTTCCTCTATGGGGAACAGTTTCTGTAAAGCTGTGTGCTGTGGTGTAACACAGGCAGTGCCAGCCAGAAGTTGGTGTTTGGGCAAGGAACCAGATTGGCCATCAAGCCAAGTAAGTATGAAAGGGTGAAGTTACATGCGGTGGCTACAGTCTTCCTTTCTAGGCTACGTCCCGCAAGCTCTCCTTGAGGGACATATACCCATTTTGTCTGGTCCATTGCAGAGAAGCAGATCAGGAAAGATGAGAAAGCCCTCAAACTTCCGCCTTTAAACATGTCCTTGTAAAAGTACTCCCTTGCTCTCCTCTCCTTCTGCAATTATTTTCCAGTAAACCAGAACCCAGTGAGTTGATGTTGAGCAATTTCAAAAAAAAAAGCAGAGAAATAGTTACCCCAAAAGTGCAATAAAGTAGAAACTATGTGAGTACCAGCCAGGGGAAGACAATTAGGAAAGAAAAAAGACAAAAGGATTACCAAAACCAAGGCGGCAGCTTAGTCATAAAAAGACCAATACAAAAAAATGTAAATTTAAATTTACATTTTTTTAAAATTTACATATATCAGGACTCTGGAAACCCAGCTTCTACCTACAGCAACTACCTTTTGGACTTACTAACAAATCACGTGTAAACCTGCAGTTTCATGCAGAGTTGAGAGATCAAGACCCTATTGACCCCCAGGGTTCTTCTGCAAAGAGCAGTTCCTGATCCTGTTTTTGTAAAGACTCCCCTGACTGTGAGAATAGTGGAAGTGACTATAAATTGACATTTGAAAAAGGAACTCTCTTAACAGTGAATCCAAGTAAGTTTGAAGGGAGTTGGGGCAGTGGGTGGGGGGATCCCAACACTTCTCATTTAAATTACTTGCCCCTCCAAAACATCCACGCTTAGTTTCTAATGTTTGTATTGGGAGGATACTGTCCCCCCTCAGAGGGATTAGAACTCTACTGTACAATGACTAAATTACTTTCAGCCAAAAACATTCCTATCATCCATCTTAAACAAGATTATTGGTGCAAGGAGAAAAATTGAATACAGGATCCTGAGGGATTCAGCTAAGGTCAGGAAATGTTTGCCAAAAAGAGAGGAAATTGGCATATTGTGACTATGCAAATTCAGTAGACTAAATATAAATTTTCCTGACATAGATACTATACTACCCTTAAATTTATCTACTGAAATAATGGGACCCTGCAATCTCATTAGTGCTGAAAGCTCTACAAGCAGATTTCTTTTCTTCTTTTTCCTTCCCTTTATCGCTCTTAAAGGAACTGTTCTCAATTCCCAATCCAGTAACCAAGGTCTCTGTGGGTGGAACTGTCTGGTTAACTCCGGCAGAGTGTTTAACCCCACTTTTTCCTTGGTTGCCAAAACAATTGATTCAGCCTCCACTTTACTTAGTACGCCTGAGAGGGGGGAAATTCATCCTCACCACCCTCTGAGTTGTGAGAATAAAGCAGTACATTCTCTCCATCAGATATACACCCACCCCTCCCTAGTGGTAATAATGTATGTGTGAGTACTTGAGAATGTTTAAAATGTTATATATAAAAGTAAGAAACTGGTTGCTACTGGCACTTCTTGGAAATCTGTGCTGCTGGTGGACTTCTGAAAGTGGTGCTTATGAGCCAATGCTGGGAAAGATTGACTTGTTATAAAATTCAGCTAATATGAAAATTGGAAAAGCTTGTCAAACGGCCCCATCTCCTTTTGACATCAGCTAAGTGCCCTGGATGCTGAGTAAAGGCCAGATACCCCAGTTTTGTTTACTCAGATCTGCTTTCTATGATTAAGAGAAGATACTGCATTGGAAGAGACATGTTGGAAAACAACCCAGGCAATTTTCTTAAAAAGCCTGGTGGTGGGAGGAGAAGGGGTAAGTGATTCAGTGACAGATGAGGGAGTTAATGCAGCCCTGGTAGCAGACGTCTTGGAATGTTCTGGGATAGGCCCTGCCTGAAGAGCATGCAATGTGGTTAGCCATGAAGTTCTCATGCGCAGAAGTGCCTTGCTCAGCAGAAGCAAAATCAGCCTGTCTGCGACAACAGAAACAATGAATAATATATGATGTTGTTCAATCCCATGCGTTCAGCAGTCTCTGAGGTCTTATCAAATTAAAGCTTCAAGGGGATTCATGTGGACATCCCAGGAGACTCAAGGACTCAGTTGCTTTTCAGAGGGTGGGGAGCCAAGGCTGGCACCAGACAGGAGGTTTTATCTTTGGCATTTTACTGGAAACACACTAGGACAGGGCTCGGTGGTGGTGTTTCCAGAATGCAGAGAGAAACTGGAAGCCCCTCTCAGCACTTGGTTGGCCTCTTAGGGGAAAGAGAGCTGGAACACCCCTACACTTTAAAATGTTGGAGAGGCCAGGCAGTTTGACAGCCTAACCAGGCAAAGAAAATATCTATGCAAGGCAAGCATTCTTCCAAAGCTCTGGACAGTAATTGTACGCCAGGTTTTCCATGCAGTGGACTCTTTATAAGCAGGAGCTACAAGGCAAGGCTGGTGTCCAAGGAACCCATGATTAAATTCTGTTTTCCTGCAATCAGCAGAACACAGAGATTATTGCCACAGCAACATTCGGGTGCCTGTCTGTTTGAGGGCTTCAGCTGAGGGCGGGCATCTGGTTTTGCTTATGTCCTAGGGAGGTTGAAATGGGGGATGACAGTGAATGCTGTGAACTAGTGAAGAGATGGGAAAGGTTATTTGAATTCCTGACTGCTGTCCTTAAAGGAGATGGATACTTCTTCTTAGCTAAAGAATAGTCTTTTTCTCTCACTCTTTGTGATGGTAAACAAGCTAAAACTTTAACCCTTCGCTAAAAAGTGGTTGCTTGAAGAGATGACTTGATAGGTTAGCGTAAATGCAAAGAAGTTTGAGTTTAAAAACTGAATTCAACTAAAGAGATAAACTCTGTTTTTCCAACTCTTTGGGGATAGGATTTGACCACCACCATACCACATGAGGAGACTGCCTGAATTTTGTTTTTCACATCTTTTGTGGCCTCCACTCGACACAGCCAAGGAGACTCCCAGGATTTCTATGGCTGTGACTGTCAGCAATGGAAGCTTTGTTTGGTTGAGGGATGAAATTTACAGTAACCCCAAGTAAATATGCAAGACCCTACCTCTAACACAGACCTCACTTAATTCTACCATTGTAGCCATTGAGCTGCTCTATGAAGTCAGGACACCTCAGGTGAGACTGTAGGGTGACCAGATGTTCAGATTTTCTTGGGATCAAGGGACTTCCCAGGACAAGGATCTTCCTTTGCTAAACCTAGATAGTCCCCAGGATATTTAATCACCCAACAAGGCTCAGGTGTAACCTTTCTGTGAGCTACTACTTACATCTCACCAGGTTCAAGACTGACAAAGAAAGCCACATTATGTGAGGGCTCAGTTAACTATGCCCATCATTTTTATTTCTTATGCTAAGACATGAAAGGAAACTCGAGAGATAGTGTTTCATGAGGCTGGTGTGTAAACCTCATCTAATTCTAGTCAGCTTCCAAAAAGCTGAACACTCTCCTCCTGTCTCCTTGTAATCAATTCATTGTCATCAGAAATGTGTGACACCTCGAGGGGAGGGGAGGACATGTCTTGAAAACTGATCAGAGAAATTGTCCTGAAAATGATGCTGTAAAATGGAAATGAGACCTTTAGAAAGAGAGATGCTGAACATGAGAAATCAGAAAGACTCAGGACAGAAACCAGAGGAAACGGAGAGAGATGGGAGGCTGGGAGGCCGGAAAAGCAGCAGGTCAGTGTCCCAGGACCAGATATGGAAATGGCCCTCTGACTTTCAGTGGGAAGACACTCAGCCTCTCAGATCCAGGCCCCTTTGGGTGAGTTTATTCTCCTCAGAATTAAAAGAGGAAGATATCTGTGAGCCTCAGAGAGCTCCCTGGTGTTCTTGTAAAGGCCTCCACTACAGTGCTGATAGTGGTGGTGCTGGCTACGGAAAGCTGGCATTTGAACAAGGGACCATCTTGACTGTCCATCCAAGTAAGTGTAACAGGGCACAACAGCATGCTGGAAATTCTGGAATTTCACCCCCAGTGTCAGGTTGCCTAGGAACCAGATTCTGCTAGAAGTTGAGCAGTGTCCTCCCAGGTTCTCTCTCTCCTGTAATCTCAATATTCACGAATTCTCTTTTGAGCCTTGAGCCATTAGGCCTGTCTCCCTGCTATGAGTGCAGCTGACCTTGTCCCTGGAAAGATAGAATCTTTTCTGCTTTCAGAACCTTCTCTGGAAGTGATGCCCTAACTTTTTTTTGTTGGGGGCAGGTCACCCTTTCCAGATGACTCCCCTGAGTAACCCATGCTCACGTTGAGCACCATTCCCTCTCAGAAAGTTCTTTCTTATATAAATCTTACCCTCTTCTTGGTGCGGCTCAGGCTGTTTCCACTGGTATCATCCACAGTGAAGAGGAATGATTTGAGAGCAGAGTTTCAATAGGTATGTGGTATTCAGTTCCAAATGGGTTTTAAATGAAAGCAGAGAGGGAAAAAATGAAAACTGAATGGGAACCTGAGGTCTTATTTCAAATCCCTCTATGTTCTCTGTATGTCTCCCACTGCTTCTATAGATGCAAAACTACAAAGCGAGAGAGAGGGAGAGAAAGGAGAGACAGAAATAAATATCCGCTGTGTCCATTCCCTATCGCTGAAACCACCAGGCAAGGGATTACAATTAATTCCAAAGAGTTTCAGATACAAAGCTTAATACCTTTCTCCTCATGGTGACTTGTATCCTTGCTGATAATTAGAGCAGATAGAAAGATTTGGCTTTGGTGTGTTTGCTGCTGCACCCCGCTGGGAAGAGAGAGAAATTTGACTGTTTTTTAAGATTCATAAAGTTCCTCCTGTCAGCCGTCGTAAAACTCCCTGAAGCAAGGAGATGCGTGACAGCTATGAGAAGCTGATATTTGGAAAGGAGCGTGACTAAAGGTGAAGCCAAGCAAGCAGGAAAGACCCAAACTCACTGTGTCCCTTATGTATTTTTGCTCCTGTCCCATTTCAGGCCTTTTGGCTCTCTTTTGTAGGGATCCTAAGGGAGTCAAATGGAAATGACTTCAGGAGAGTCTGGAGCCCCATGGGTGCTCAGAAATGATAAATGAAAGGAATAAGAGAAAGGGGAAAAAAAAATTAAAAGCAGGAATGTGTCTTCCACTGTAGCTTGGTGAGACTCTAGAGATGGGAGGTGGGTATGAAAGAAGGATGTGGCCAATCACTCCAGTTGTTGCAGGGCGTTCTTTGTTTTCCTTGGATCTCCATCAAGGGCAGTGTCCTCTTATGCCAAAGGGAGGAGTCCAGGCCCTATATCTAGAGGCTGCTCATGTGTAGGCATAGTTGGTCAGGCAGATAGCACAGTCCCAGGTCTGTGTATAGAGGAGGTCATATGACACCACCATCTTTATCTGCTCCACTGAGTGGCAGTGAAAATTCACACCAGGTGGGTGTGGAGCTAGAATATTCCAACTCCACTACAATGTTGAACATTGGGCGATGATGGTCATCTTGAATGTGCGAAATGGCTCCAGGTGAAGTCTAGTGCTAATAAGCAGAGTTCAGGTTAGACTAATATTGCCCATTTTTTGTTGAGTTTCTCCAAGCCCAGTTGTGTGGGAGCCAATGTGAGAGGTTGACATTTGAGCTAAGGATCATATTGACGGAAATATGCCAAAGGGATCTGAAAGGCCAAGACTGCTGTCAGAGCTCAGCCTTTGTTGTTAGCTCTCTGGCAGTTGTCATTTCAGCAAAATGCATCCACTTAGAAAGGTCAGCTCTTCATTAGTCAGACAAATGAGAACAACATATTGACCAGAGATAAGGAGTAGGGAGCCCAGATCTCAGCCTCTGAGAGCCTGGCATTTCCAGTCCTTTAATCACATGTGAGCATATGCTGTCTCAGAGAAGGCAGATCAGTGGTCCCTGAGGACCTTGTGTCACTAAGCTAGGGCTTGGAGATGGAAATGAGATGCAGATGGGGGAATAATAGAGAAGGGAAGGGTAGACAAGGGAGCTCAATAATGCTTTTTAAAACCCTCAGCACGTCAGAAATTGTCATGACACCAAGGTAGAGAAGTACACATCCTTAGCAAGTTTCCTGCTATCCCCAATGGAATCTCCCCAACAGAATCTGGTTCTAGTTCAGACAGATCTTCTAGGTAATGCTGGTCAGTACCTGGGATCCTTTTGAAGTAGAATTAAGAAAGATTGGGCTCTAGGAAGTTGAAACTGCGGTAAACCATGAGCATGCCACGGCACTGCAGCCTAGGCCACAGAGTGAGACCTTGACTCAAAAAAGAAAGAAAGAGAGAAAGAGAGAGGGGAGGGAGGGAGGAGAAGGGAAGGGGAAAGAAGGAAGGAAGGCAAGCAAGTCTGGGCTTTTAGAGCTTTCAGAGCCACCTGTCAGTTATTGTAAAGGTTTGGGTGGCTGTGTGACAACCTCCAACAGCAAGTTGATGTTTGGGCAGGGGACAACCTTATCAGTCATTCCAAGTAAGTCTCCCTGTGGTGTTGCCTGTGGAGTGTGGTGGGGCTGATGGTCATATACGTGCTGTGCAGGTGGCATGGTGGTTGAGGACACAAAGCTGAGAGAATAGAGATACCTTGGCTCAGGTCAGAAAAAAAGAAGTCAAAGAATAGCACACGTAGGTTAATCCTTAAAAGGCAACATAGAGGACACAGGGCTTGAAAGGGGCAATTTGGAAAAGCAAGGTGTGGCCTGCTAGCATACTCTCAACACGCACAATGGACCAGGAGGGGTGGGGGATGGACAACGGACACCGCCTAATGGTGGTGTTAGGGAAATCAGGCAGGTTGGAAAGGGACAAGGTGATCAGAGCCTCGGGCAAGGCTGATCTGGAGGCGAGGAATTGTTCCAGAATTTCACAAAGAAATAGAGTCAAAAGACGGGATAAGGAGTCCTGATTAAAATGCACTTCAGAAGCATACGATGATCAGGAGAGAAATTAAGTCTCAAAAGACAAAGAATTTTTTAAATGCCCGAGCACAAAACAAATGGACCTGCCCCGTTAATTAGACAGCGAGATGCACATTAGCCTCCCCTTCAATCCCCTCTCAGGAGGAATCGGTCCCTCCAGCTGCACACAGTCACAGCTGCTCTAAGCCCTGGAGCTCCTTTCCACTAATACCCTTGCTCAGGTGCCTGCATGGGGAAGAAGACCGCCTGCCGGTCCGTTTGCCTGATTGCCTGTCGGGTCTGTCAGTCAGTGGGGCCCCAAGTGTAAGTTCTGGCTGTCTCTTCCGCCTGGTTTTTGATGAGCTTCCGATCACAGTGGAACACCGGTAACCAGCTGTTCTATTTTGGGACAGGGACAAGTTTGACAGTCATTCCAAGTAAGTCAAAGAAAATTTTCCATCACCATTGTGTGGAGCAAACCCTTTAAACTGCAGAAAAGAACCGTCAAAAATGTGCTACTCTATTTCTCTGCTTCTAGGTATAACTTTATCTGGGTCAGAGCAAAGAGCATTTCTCCTCCCACTCCCCCCAAGAAATGATTTATGCCAGGACAGCCCATTATTTCCCTGCCTGAAAATTCCTGAAGGGAGGTGGACAGACAACCTCATTTGCAGCGACTGCTGTCTCCTCTAGCTCACCTCTCCCCATCTGCACCCACCAGAGAAGTTTGACCTTTTGTGGCACAGGCCTTAGGAGCAGAGTATGGAGGGACACTCTCAACCAAGAGGAAAGGGAAGGGGCCAAAAGGCTAGAGGAGGGAAATGAGGTGACTTCACAGAAAACTGAATAGGAGATGGTGTGAAAGAATGAGAAAGACAGCAGGGGGTCCCTGTATTTAGACCTGAGGGTTGCACTCATGCCACCTGGAGAGAGAAAGAGGATTTCTCTTCTCTCTAAAGAAAATTTTGGCAGAAAATCAAAGCAGATCGCACATGTCAAGCCTCTCCTAATTACAGTCTTTTATCCTGGTTCCTCTCAGTTGTTCCAGCAGTAAATGGTAGGAAAGGGCCAATGGTGGTTTTGATGTTGTGGAATCATTGCAAGGAGAGGGTTTGAAAGACATGAGGATGGGAGGTTGCAATTTGTAGAGTCTGAAGTGATGGTTTCCGTAATGACCTAGAACACTGTGTGTCTAACTTTGGAAGTCAGAAATTAACCTTTGGGACTGGAACCAGACTCACCATTTTATCCAGTAAGTTCTTCATCCTTGGTCAGGAAATCAGCCTGTGTAAGATTCTGGGAATCAGAGGAAACCACACAGGCTTAGATAGAAAATTTCCATCTGTCCTTTTCATAACTGGTAGAGCTAGGTGGCAGCCAAATATCTGAATTTTCTGGAGATAACTTCAGTCTTATATATTTAGTTCAAACCTAGAAAATGCAACTTACAATTCTGTTTTTGCTGCTGCCATCAAGTGATAATGTGACATGTGAAGAGAATTCAGGCAAGTGACAGCATCTTCACTTTTATCTTGCATGATAATTTTAACTTTGAGTACTGCAAGTGTTTGGAAGAAATGGTAGAAACATAGGATATCAAAGAGACATGCAAAACAGGATACCCAGAGAGGCAGGCAAACAATGTAAGGCAGAGTAATTTTACAAAACTAGTCCAGTGTTAAGTCTCTCTCTGCAGATGGCAGGTATTTGGAAAGGTGCTAAGAGCTGGTGCTCTGGTTGGGGCAGGGTTATCTAAATAGGAAGACTAAGCACTGATCTCAAGGGGAAAGTTTAAACTTGGAAAACTGTGGGGTTTTTTCTTTTTCCAATGGAGTTTATCAGCATGACAGCACATCTGTTAATTACACTTTGGGGAAGGCACAGATTTAACTGTTAAAAATAGCTGTCTGAGATGATAGATAGATAGAGAGAGAGAGAGAGAGAGAGAGAGAGAGAGAGAGAGAGAGAGAGAGAGATACTGGATATAGATAAGATGGCTAGATAGATAGATAGATAGATAGATAGATAGATAGATAGATAGATAGATAGATGATAGATTCTACAGAGTAGAATTGTCAAGAATTCTAGAATCAAGCCTATAGAATAAGAATAATATGCAAAATATGAAGCAAGTAGATTTTTTTTTTTTGCACCTGTAATTAAAATCTATGGAAAGTTTGAATATGTTCACTTTGTAACCAAAGACAACCTCACAAAATGGAAAGAAAAGCATACTTAAAGAACAAGAACTGGAGGAATGGAACCTTTCAAAGTCTGAATTTCCCAACTGTCTTAACCCCTCAGTTACCTAGAGGAATATTTTCTTTTCTTTTCTTTTCTTCCCTGAATTAGAAATTAAAGGCATGAGTATTGAGGATTTGGATGGCTCAGGCTTTTATAGTGAAAATTACATTACAAAGCACCTCCCAGCTAGGTTGGATAAAGCACCTTTAACATAAAAGTCTTTTTCTTCTCACTGGATAAGATAAGAAAGTGGTCTCTCCTCACTCTGTATCTAGGAGCTGGGAGCTCAGAGAGTCCCAGAGATACAAAGGGAGATGGTGGCAGAGTGCGTAGCTGTGGGACCTGAGGACCCAGTAATGGTCAGTCTGCTCCCCCTCACAGATGCCATAGTAGCCACAAAGCATTCAGGGAATTGTCTCCAGGTGAAAATATACCACACCTGGGGAAAATAACACTGTCTTCTGCCACTAAGAGCAACTCAATGTAAGAATGTTTTACCCAGCAGGGGATAGTCAAAGTGGCTCTAAACCAACTCAGAGCCCCAAATATTTGAAAACTTTATATGGAAGCCAACTATAATGAGTTCATTTTCCAAGCAGTGCTTCCAGAAGTTGTTAGTGGTTGGTAGTTGCTATGGGTTTTGAAACTGGAGGACATCATAGCAGAGTGAAATTATTTGGAACAGGGGGCTATGATTAGAATGAATGAGATGAAAGCTCTGTCTAGAGGAAAAGTCCTGAAAGAAAAGATACAGTAGAACTTGCAGCATTTATTCCTCTAAGCAGCAGAGTGCAAACACTAACCAAAGTCTAATATGCAGTCGGCCTTTTTACATTTACAAGTTTCTGCAATTATTACAATGTTGTTGGCTTCTTTGGTTAAATACCAACAGGTCCTAAATGCAAAATTCTCTGTTTCCAGAACCAGGTAACTCAGTCATATCCCACACCTACCCACTCCTTTTTGTAGAGGTGTTTGATGCTGTGTGAACTCTGGAAACAAGATGGTCTTTGGCTCAGGCACCATTCTGAGAGTCAAGCCTTGTGAGTATAAAATACATTCTGGCCCACCCTGGTCCCAGCCTGAGTTCCATTACATACTAAATAGACTCTTTCTGGCTGAAAAGTATTTGATTCTAAAGAAAGGAAAAGTGAAATTCCAGGTGCAGCGCAAGCTCTTCATTAGTGTGAATCACTTGAGAATTTCCACGTGTTGCCTTTGAGAGCCTTAATCACACCCATTCACTGATGTGACCCACAGCTTTAAAACTGAGTTTAAACAAAAATTGTCAGCGTCTTTATGGACCACAGTGCTTGCTGTTTGGGTGTCTAGACTCGCCAAATGGACACCTCAGTCTACAGTTTTGAGCTTAGAGATTTACCCTGAGTCTATGACTTAGAGATGTGTAGGAAAAGCTGCACACTGGGCTTTGTGGGGCATTTCTGCTATCAGTGTCATGAGAAAGCCAGGCAGGCGGGTGGGTGAGGAGAGCTGGTGACAGGTGACTGCCCTGTTTCTGTAAAGCTGCTGACAACAGTGAGAATAAAAGCAGCGGCGACAAGCTGACTTTTGGGACGGGGACTCGCTTAGCAGTTAGGCCCAGTAAGTCTGAACAGAAAGGGAGATCTTTATGTCTTTTCCTATCATTTGTTCTAGCCTGACATTTGAGGTGTCCTCCTTTAGATTCCAGATAAACAAACCACAGTGTCTTTTCGTGCTCCTTTGAAGATTTGTGGCCAAAGGCCTCCATTCTTCCCATCCTCTCCTGTATATGACAGGAGAGTCTTTGGCCAGGTCCACTCGCGTGAAGGAACTGACAGTGATGTGTTGGCTAGTTGTTGTGTCAAGGCACTCCCAGCCCTCCTCTCTGGACCCCTTACCCTACTTGTGTGTATTTCAAGCTTTTAGGCCAGCAACAAAGGAGAGGAAGACATGACCAGTAGCACTGGCCAGGCCTATAAACTGTCCCTGGTGTTTGTGGGTTTCAGAGCTGTCCTGTGTTTGTGGGTTAAGGGCATGAGTTTCTGGCACAGAGGTTTATGTAAAGGGTTGGTCCAGGGTGTGTATACAGGAGGAAATGCTAACCGACTCACCTTCGGAAAAGGGACCCAGCTGATTGTCCAGCCCTGTAAGTGCTTCTGCCCGGAAGGTGGGGGGCTAAATGCAGTCCTCATGGGGACATTTCTAAACCCTGCTCAGGAGCCTCTGGTACCATGACCATTGTTGGCAACATCCTAAGTACACAGGAGGTTCTGAGTCATGTAGATGAAGGAGGTGGTGCAGTCTGTGCTTTGGAGGACTCCTGAGATCTGCCCTTTTGCAGCTGTATTTGGCTACAAATCCATTATTGGGCATTCTGGGCTCCAGCCTAAGCTCAGGATATGCGCTTAGGACTGAGACACAAATATACGCAGGCCACTATGCCAGCAACACCTTTTCAATGAAAATTGCTTTCATTGGAAATGCGGAAATGGTTGTGTGGATAGAGGTTTAGCTGTTTCTCCTTTTCTGTCTTCATGCCCTCTTTTTTGCCTGACTTATGAGGGACCTCAAATTAGGGCAGTTATTAATCATTTGATTTCTCAACCC
The DNA here is from genome assembly GCF_000164805.1 of Carlito syrichta. Classification (NCBI taxonomy): domain Eukaryota; kingdom Metazoa; phylum Chordata; class Mammalia; order Primates; family Tarsiidae; genus Carlito; species Carlito syrichta. The sequence goes on from NW_007019586.1 coordinate 152,375, forward strand.
CATCACTCTTGTCAAGCGTGACAAGAGGGATCCATTAAGATAAACTCCAGAAAGAGAAAGGACAGAGAGTTCAATGCCTAGTGTCTTCAGAGTTGAACTTGACGACTCCTCAGCCTTAATCATCTAGTCAGCGCCTCATGATCAATTGAGGGCAAGGAGGGCAGGCAGTATTAGTCAAGCAAGTATCTGGCCAGAGTCCTACTGCCCACATAGGAATTAATGCTGCAGAGTCTGAAAGAGGAAATGGATCCCTGAGGGCTCGACTGGGCTGCTCATCAGGGAAGAGGTAGGTCATGGGTGGAGGTCTGAGTAAGGGAGTGGAGACCAGGTGGAAAGTCAAGCAGCAGGTTTCTGTTATGGAGCATCTCACAGTGTGACCACCAGCGGTGCCAGCAAACTCGTCTTTGGGACTGGGACGAGACTTCAGGTCACCCTTGGTAGGTAATAGAAACCGTGAGGTAACTTAACTGCTTATGCCTATAAAACAGGGAATACTACAGAAGGGATATCCTGGCTGCATGTAGTCCTTCCTTCCAGTGGGAGGTGATCTCACTGATCTCATTCAATCAGTTCTTGTGCTATTTTTATTTCTATTACCAAGGCTTTCCTTTCCACCTGTGAAAACAGACTTCCTTCTGCTCCAAGCTTCTTCAGTCTTTATTACTCTGTGTGTTTCCTTTGGAACAGTCTCTGGGAATTAATTTATCATCAGGACTTTGTCACTCTGGGCAACAGGACAAAAGGCTTTCTAATAGAGTCCTGCTTACACTAACTTTTCAGGGGTGATACGTGTAAATGGAAGGAAATGGATGAGAATGACCTTCTAATGACTGTTTTCAAGAGACTCTAAGGAAATTTATTTAACATCCTACAACTACAACTTCTGTTAGACTCTTGGTGAAATAGAAGCAAAACCGTCTGAGGACATAAGCAAATGCCAACCCCTCTCCCCCAAAGCACTGCCATGTTTCACTATGTACAATTACGATATTAATACAAGACAATTTACATGAAATTATAGCGATGAGTAGCTTGAGTATTTTGAACCCATGATTAAGATGCAAATTGTAGGAGTTCTGGAGCATGTCACCAGGCAGTTCATCATGCATAGTAGTCCCTGAAGACAAATAGTGTACCTGGACCTTATTTGTTTGCAGTGTAGGGTTGTATATTGTTCAGGGACCTGTTTGAAAGCTGATTATGTCTCAGAGTGTCAATTTAAGGTCTAGATTAACTGTGCTCAGTGCACTGAAAAGTGCCCATGTGTACAGCAGCCTAGAAGCATGACAAAAAGGCCCCATTTCTGTAGCAAAAAAACAGGACTCTTATGTGGTATGGTATTTGTCTGTGCCTCTCCGTGTCCCTGCCGTGCTGAGAGCTGGCTGCAAGCTTTCTCCAGAAGGTTTTTGTTAGAGCACGCATTGCTGTGGCAATAATAACAATGACCTGCGCTTTGGAGCAGGGACCAGACTGACAGTAAAACCAAGTAAGTTGGGGGAGTGGGTCAATCTTAAAAGCTGACCTGAGTGAGCGGTGGTGCTGTTCTGTGCAGTTTGGGTGAGATTAAGACACTACCACTCCCAAGAGGCTCCAAGCACTTGGTTTCTTTGTGCCTGAGACCCTGAGCTGGCTGGAAGTCTACTAGTTGATGAATTCTGGCAATCCTAAAAGTTAGATCAAGAAGAAGTAGGAAATTACACTGGCTTCTTCATTGGCTCTGTATATATTTAAAATAGTAAAGATAATGTGCTAAACTCATATTTTGTGATAAGAGAAAATAAAAACCTAACAACTCAGAAGTCGGGCTTTCCTCAATAAGAATCTCTCCATGCCAAGAGAAATACGGTCAGCTCTTTTGTTGTTGTTTTTTTGTTTGGTTGGTTTTTTGTGTTGTTTTTGTTATTCTTTGTAAGAACTATGGCTGTGAAAGTGGCATGATGCTCCTGATGCCTAAAATAGCAACTGTGACCCCAGTGTTGACCTCTTGTGCTCGGTGGCACGGCTCTGCCTGACCTTGCTATTGTCTCTGTGTGTCTCTGACACAAGCAGAATGTCAGAATCCAGTGTTCTGGGAACAAAACTGGTGATTTAAGATCAAGCTCACATCTATCTGCACAGCCAACTGATAATTTTAGAGAAATTTCCTAACCTTGCCAAGGAACTGGAAGCTGAGGCTGCAAGGTGCTGAGGCTTCCACTAGAGGGAAAGATGATCTCACTTGTTCAGTCTCCCCCTCGATCCTTCCCACCTACTGATTATTGTAAGGTCCCAGATGACTGTGTGAATTCTGGAGGCCTGGGAAAGTTCGTCTTTGGACAAGGCACTAAACTCTCTGTTAAACCAAGTAAGTGTTGGGGATTCAAAGATGACACCAGTGGATGAAATTAAAGTGCAAACCAGAGTGAATGAGAAGAGACTTAACCAACCCCTTGCTCTGTGTCTTCTCCCCTTCACTCTTGAAACACACAGATTTGCTCTTGGTCCCCACCCCTGGTTGTCCCCAGTCCAGACCAGCACACTCTTCTACTGGGCCTAGGAAAACTCCAGACTTCATGACATGGAGCCAGGTCCTTCCCTGGATCGCAGTTCTCGATAGTGATCACCCACATCACTGTGGGGAGTGGTGACCTTCTCAGCAATGGTGTCATGGAAGAGGGGAGCTTTATTCACTTCATCGAGGGCTCTGAATGACCCACAGTCTGTGTGACTTCCATGTGGTTGATTTTTAGACAGCTTTAGTAGAGATCATAGGAGAGGAGAGACAGAGTGGCTACTGAAAGGGTTTTTTGTTTAGGGAGAACATACTGTGGAACTCAAAACACCGGGTATGCGCCCAACTTCGGCAAAGGCACCTCGCTGTTGGTCACACCCTGTGAGTTCTTGTAGTTAACTAATTATCTTTTCTGGAAAGAAATCCAGTGGGGCCTGTTGAAACACAGATGAATTTAATTGCTTCGTTTAGCGGGCAGTTGTTAACTATGTCTGATGTGTGAGCAAGATATGAATACATGTTTCCCTGGAGGTTGGATTTGGCTATCAGGTCTATGGGCAGTTTGATAAATGGTACTAATACTACAATCAGTGTCTCTCAGTGTCCACAGAGCACATTGTGGCCTTGGGAAAGCGACAGAGATAAGAGGGAAAGCTTTGTGACAGAGACAGAAGCAAACCAATGAAAAGGGAAGCTACCAAAGTGGCAGTATAGCCAAGGAAGTATGTCCTTAACAGATAAGTGATAAGGACCCAGTTGGGTTTATGCTTGTGTCATCTGGCAGAATTGAAAACTTAGGTGAGTGGACTGAGGACTCAGGTAAGGTGAGGGCAGCAGGAGTCATAGGCTTCTCGTGGCATGCTTTCTCTGAGAGAATAGCAGGACAAGATAACATTGGAGAGAGGTCACATCAGTGGACTTGTTTCTCTTTGGGCGACCCTCTTTTCCACCTCAGAGACGAAGTAGAGCCCCACATGGATCTCATCGCTTTCCCTAGCCTGGCTGAGTCGACCCTATGGGAAGAGCAGAGAGGGCCAAGCCAAGAAGGCCAGTGCGTAGAAGGCCTCCTCACCTCCCCTGGATTATCTGTAATAACATGGAATATTTATCCAAGTTGTGAAGCTGTCAGGGAGAGGGCAATGGAGATGGATTATAGAAAGCAATATTGAAAATTTACAGGCTATCTCCATACTTGCAGAGTTCAGTGTTTTTTTGTAGTTTATTTTCTCTTTTCTGTCAGAATTCAGAGACGGGTGCTTTCCCTGAAGGCACACTGTTTGCAGAAATGTCTGCCATCTCACATTGCAGTACTGTTTCGTCAACAATCCTGTGCCTGAACTAAGTGTGACAGTAAGGTAATGGGGCTGAGTTGTTAGCAAATAGAGTTTATACATTTAAATGAGTGGCCCAGCCAGACCACCCAGACCACCTCCTCCTCTGAAACTGCCTTCAAAGGCCATAACACTTTCTTTTTGGAATACCTATGATGACTTTATCTTTTGAAAGTGAATTTCTCTTCTATTCATAATCAAAAGCCTTTTAGAACCAAGATTTATAAACAGAGAAGGGACTCAACTAGTTACTGGCACTGTCTTGGATCCAAAAGGAGGTACAATTATAAAATAATGTGGTTGGTTGGTTTGTGTGGTTCATAAACTAGCTCTCAGATGGAGTCCTAAAGGGAATACTGCAAAGAGTTCAACAATTGTTTTGATGTTACATTTGCTAAATCAGCCTCTTTACTTAATAAACACACTTAAGATAAAAATAACATGAGACTGAGGAAGTTTTGCAAACTCAGGCCCAATAGAAGCAGTGAAGACTTTCTGCATGAACTAGGCTGTAATCCAAAGTAAATCCCTTTTACGAAAACATGGCCTTTCAATGGGAAAGGTGCACATATGTGTCCTACATATGGATGGTAATGCTGCTTCAAGAAATGGTAAACTTATGTTGGTTTATGTAGAGACACGTAACACTGTGATACCTCAGGAAACAAATACATCTTTGGAACAGGCACTAGGCTGAAGGTTTTGACAAGTGAGTATTATAGGCAAGACAGATTTTTTGTTGTTTTTTGGGTTTTGGGGGGGGTTTTGAGTCTGGATCTCATGCTATCGCACAGGCTGGAGTGCAGTGGTACAATCATAACTCACCGCAGCCTCAACCTCCTGGACTCAGGCAATCCTTCCACCTCAGCTTCCCAAGTAGCTGAGATTACAGGCATGCACCACCATACCTGGCTGATTTTTTTTTTTGTAGAGACGAGGATATGCTATGTTGCCTAGGCTGGTCTCAAACTCCTGGTCTCAAGCGATCCCCCCACCTTGGCCTCCCAAAGTGCTGGAATTACTGATATGAGCCACTGAACCTGGCCAAGACAGACTTTATTTTAAAAGTTGTTACTGTTTGTGTTTGAGGAGGAAGGGTAGGTAGGATAAGGAAAGCACCCGTTGTAAACTGTGGAAAGTAAAATTACTGCTATTTGAAGTAGCAATTCTGGGCCCCTCTACTTTGGACAGGATGGGTAAAGGAGTGCTGTAAGATGCCATGATGGACTTAGCATCAATTTCATAAGAATTGTATTAATCGTTAAAAAAATGTTTATGACTTGAAGACCGCCAAGAAACTCTTCTAAACACAACAGGCATTCTGTGTCCTTTATCCACTTATATTAAAACTATACTCTCATTTCCTATTTTTTTATTCGCTTTTTCTACCCCTCTCTATGCCTCTCTCTTCTGTCCTCTGTCCAACTCAGTGCTGCATATGGGAATTCATATATTAAGAAATCATCTCAAGGGAAAATCATGTCCAGATTCTAACCTGTCACTCAAGTCTCTCTAAAATCTGGGCTGTTTCTATTCTCCAAATTTATGTCTAGCTATTCCCTTTCATGAATATTCTGCTCTCGACAAACTAAGTGTCTGCTTCCCCTGAATGCTTTCCCATATCCACACCTGTACCTTGTGTCCATGCATCAGACACCCTGGACCCATCACCCGAAACAGGCTTGCACAGGGGAAATAAATTGGGTTTCACAGTCTCTTAGCCAGGAGATCCAGCCCAGGTGTCACCATACTTAATTTCAGAGGGATAATTTAAGAAATTGTTGTTGTGTTTTTTTTTTAATTAAGGAGTCCAGGGTAAGAGATGTAGCAGACAAATAGCACACTAGGAAGGAAGGAGATGGCTTCTATAATGGGTATGGGAAGGAGGGGTCTATCTCGGAAGATATTCCCTGGAGGAGATCTAACACTGATTTAATCCAATTAGGAAATTTATGGGCTGTGTATTTCTTGGTTTCCCTCTGGAGTGGTTCACTCCTAATGTCAGTTGTTAAGCCCCTCTTCTTCAAGGTGGCCAGTGATGAGGAGGCAGGAAGAGACCATGTTAGACACTCAGTGGGGGTGCCCATGGAGCTTCCAACAGATTTTTCCGCCAAGTTACTTCAAAATTGAAACTCAAAAGGGTTATGTAGAAAGAATGGGAGAAGTGACCTTCCTAATCATAAGAGAATGATTTCAAGTTAGTCCTTGAACTGTATTAGCTCCTGGGAAGAGGACAGTGAGAGTGGAAACATCTCTGCTAGGACAAGGATAGGAAGTGGTGAAAAGTCCTTTTCCTGGTGACCGAATAAAAGGATGAAAAGGTCTTGAGTTGGAGGTGGAGTTAATTCCAGGGTGGGCCAGTAAATGTGACTATCCCTGAGGGTATGGACCAACATACTGAACCCTCTTGCCAGGTGGGCAGTGAGAGTTTCCCTCAGTCCCTCCTCCCCCTGTGGCAACAGAATCTCTCTGACTGCTTTGCTTTGGTGCCATGAACATAAACTGTTCCTACTTTGTCCAAATGAGGTATATGATTTTCAGAACCCTGGAGAATTATTATCTAAAACACCAGGAGATATGCTAGGATTTTGGCAGTCAGTATTCTGGACCTGTGCAGGAAAACACTTTCTTTAGACCATTTAAAAAGAATATCCTTTCTTTATCCAACGTGGAAACAATCCTGAAATCCAAACTGGTGCTAGGATTCTATGCCAGGTTATTACTATGACAATTACTTAATATTCTCTGTGCTCACGATATCGCTCCTTCCAGAAGATCTTTAGGGAAAACTTAGTTCAGTTTCTAGGAGGTTTTTGCTGAGCTGAAGATCACTGTGTGAATAATAATGCAGCCAGCATGCTCACATTTGGAGGAGGAACAAGGTTAATGGTCAAACCCCGTGAGTATCTCTGCTGAATCCATAATGAATGCTCTAATTTCAAAAGGAAGCCGTTGCATTGTGCTCTGTTTTCTGTTCTTTCTACTCAGTTTTATTTTTATATTAATTCTAATTATTCTCATAATTATATGGTGTCTATACATGGCATATGTACATGTGAAAATGGGCATGTATGTAGATGTCTGGCACAGGAACAAATACACTGGAGGACAACAGGTTTCTTGTCCTTTTCGTCTTAATCGTTTGGGTCAGAACGTCTGGCTGTGTAGGACATAGGGTGGGTGAGCACAGCAGTGGGAGAATTCTTCTCCAGCAGCTTTGTCAGGATTACACCACTCCTTGCTGGCCTGGTCAGGAGGCAATTTGGTCTAGATGTGGAGAGATGAACTATTTAACCTCAAAAGAGCCTTTCCACCCCAACCACACTGTGAATTGACCGCCATAATAAACAGTCTTCTCTGCTGCCTTTTTGGCTGGGGTCCCAGCTGAAGGAGCATGCTGGCCGGATTTGGGGATTGAAAGGGATTTCCTGGTACGCGACGGCCTGGTTGGTTTCGGTAAAGTTTTCTATGACTGTGTAATATTGGCAACAACCGTAAGCTGATTTGGGGATTGGGAACAAGTCTGGTGGTAAATCCAAGTGAGTCTTTATGTTAACTCCCTCAGACCTGTCTGCGCAGCTTGAAATATCTCAGAAACTGCTTCCTCCTTTTTTGTTTTTTGCCCTATTGTTTAAAATGTCCAGTTATGGCTAGTGTTTTCGTCCTGTTCACTAAAGTTGAATACTTGCCAACCCCTATATCAGAATAACTACATGGAGGGATCCAGAAGCATATGATAAGAAGGCAGAGTATTACACTGTTTTCTTACAAAGCAAAAAGGGCTGTCAGGGACCACTGAATATTAGAGAAGGTGAGAGCATACGGCACATTTCATGTCCTCTTCAGTTTATACTGTGCCAGTCTCACATGAACCACCGGGAGATGCTGTTTCCTTCTAGCCTAAGACAAGTCAAGTGGTGTACGGGAACTCTCAGGGCTCAGGGTCATCTCAGTGACTGTGCTAGAGGACATCTCCCCACCATGGATTATCCAGAATGACTCAAACTGACCATCACATTCCTGCATCTCTCAGTTATCTTTGGCTTCAAATCTTATTGTGGATTTGCTAGAGATTTATAGAAAAGGCATTGATTTCCTCCTAATTCTGGCCTTCCCTGAGAAGTTACTCTCTCCAAAAGCCTTCGGGAGCATCTTAGGAATCACCTACCCTGTTCAGAATTTTGCTTCACTCATCAAATTGGGTTCCCAGCAGTGTCTGCTGTGGCTTTGGCTGGGGCTAGGTTCTGGGTTAGTTTCTGGAGCTCCAGGCTTGGCAAAGCTCGTGGAGAGGAAGAGGAGTTGTGCAGCAGAGCCAAAGGGCTTCGGGAAAGACAACTAATAGAGGCATTAATGAATTTCTAAATGAGCTTCTGAGGCCAGGCTTGGTGGCTCAGCCTGTAATCCCAGCACTTTAGGAGGCCAAGGCCAGTGGATTGCCTAAGCCCGCAGTTTCAAGACCTGCCTGGGCAACTTGGCGAGACCTCATCTCTATAATAAATCAAAAACTTAGCCGGGTGTGGTAGTAGTTCTGGCTAGTTGGAAGGCTGAGGCAGAAGGATCGCCTGAGCCCAGCAGGTCGACTCTGGGGTGGCCATGAGCATGCCACTTCACTCCAGCCTAGGCGACAAAGTGAGACCCCAACTCAAAAAAAAGAAAAAATAAATGAGCTTCTAGGTGCTAACCTGATAAGATTCCCCAGAGAGAAGGTTACCCTTACCTTTGCAGCTCTAAATATAAAGCATGTGTGGTTAAAAAAAAGAAAAGAGAGCCAGGCTCGGTGGCTCAGCCTGTGATCTTGCGCCTTTGGGAGGCTGAGGTGAGTGGATTGCCTGAGCCTGCGGGTTCGAGACCCGCCTGGGCAACTTGGCGAGACCTCATCTCTACAATAAATCAAAAAATCAGCCGGGTGTAGTAGTGCATGCCTGTAATTCCAGCTACTCGGAAGGTTGAGGCGGAAGGATTGCCGGAGCCCAGCAGGTCGAGGCTGCAGTGGCCGAGAGCAGCCACTGCACTCCAGTCTGGGCGACCAAGTGAGACTCCAACTCAAAAAAAAAAAAGAAAGAAAAAAATGGGAAACCTCAATTACAGCACCAAAATGAAGAAAAAAGTGATTATAAATAGTAGATCTGTTGAATGTTAAGTTTATAGATTGTAAGCCTTTCGGAAGAACTATCTCAGGATATATTTACTAGGTCAATGAGGTAACTATTTTGTCAGTGCTACTGGTATACACACTTCAAAGGAGAACCCAAAATAGGAAAAAAGAAATAAAAGGGCCAATGAAAGGTATGGCATAGTGATTAAGAACATGAACTTTAGAATTAGACTGTTTAGGCAAATTCTAACTCTACAACTTACTAGATGAGCAGGCTACTTAATCTCTCTATGCCTCGTTTTTCTTATCTGTAAAAATAGGGCTAATAATAGTACCTAGCTCACCGAGGTGTTATAAGATGAAAAGAGTTACTCCTTTGAAGGACTTTGCATAGTGGCAGGCCCATAGTAGATCTTCAGTACATATGTTTTTATTATTACTAGATCAGGTTGCTGGAGGGAAGGAAGAAAAATCAGAAAGGAACCTCATTTGCAGTTTTTGTAAAGTGCAGCATTAGAGTGTGACTCTAGCAACCAGGGAAAGCTAATCTTTGGGCAAGGGACAACTTTACACATACAACCAGGTAGGTCTAAATAGTACCGCGTAAGCCACGATTTTCCACTATGCTCATTTTTTGGCTAATCTTCTCTCCCTTTCATCTCCTAACCAAAGACTCCTATTTTTAGATTCTTTTTTCCTTTTATAAAAGTAAGTAGAATATGTGAAAAATCTGACTAACGTGGTCTTTTCTAGCCCATTTGGTGTCAGCTAGTACCAAAAAGAGGGGCTAGACTTGCGTGTTGGGTCTGGAATTTCTAGGCTAAAACTTAGAAGAAATGAAAACATCAAGTTTTGTGGTTCACAACAAAGAAAGGTGATTTTACATAATAGTATACTAAAGTAGAAGCCAACCCTATGATCATTAGAATTCTTTAAGCACTGTCTTCCAAAAAGAAAACAAGTAGCACGGAAATGGCAAGCTTTTGTTTGGGAGTGGGGGGTAACAACTGAGGACTGGGGACAGTGTCTCATGCCTGTAACTTCAGCATTTGGGGAAACCAAGGCAGGAGGATTGCCCAGGCGTTGGAGACCAGCCCAGACAACATAGCCAGACCTTGTATCTACAAAAAAAATCAAAAAATTGGCTGAGCATAGTGGTGCATACTTGTACCCAGCTACTTGGGAGGCTGAGGCAGGAGGATTGCCTGAGCCCAGGAAGTCAAGGCTGCAGAGCCATGATCATGCCACTGCACTCCAGCCTGGGCGACAGAATGAGACCCTGGCTAAATAACTAAAATAAAATTTTTTTTTTTTTGAGGAGAGAGAGGAAGGATACTGTTGATTGTTTGGATTTTTTGTTAGAAAACATGGAATACAGCACTTTCCACAGGATGATTTTCTTTTTTTTGAGTTGGAGTCTCACTCTGTCACCCAGACTAGAGTGCAGTGGCCACTCCTGGCCACTGCAGCCTCGACCTGCTGGGCTCTAGCGATCCTTCCTCTTCAGCCTTCCAAGTAGCTGGAACTACAGGCGTGCGCTACCACTCCCGGCTCATTTTTGATTTATTTAGAGATGAGGTCTCGCCAAGTTGGCCAGGCGGGTCTCAAACCCGCGGGCTCAGGCAGTCCACTCACCTTGGCTTCCCAAAGTGCTGGGATTACAGGCTGAGCCACCAAGCTTGGTCACACAGGATGGTTTTCTAAAGGTTATCACCAAGAAAGAGCCCAAATGCGTATAACATACCCTTGGCAAACTTTATAGAGGAAGAAGATTTAGCAGAGTAGGAAAGTGTTTTTGTACTGGTCAAAAACACTGTGTTAACTTTAACCAACTTCGTCTTTGGGATTGGAACGAGACTCACTGTCATTCCCTGTAAGTCCGTTACCACTTGAGCAAAAGCTCTTAATCTGTAATGACCAGCTCTCACATCTCAGATACCTAATGTATTGCTAAATGAGCTTCCATGTGTTAACCTGATAAGACTCTCCAGGGAGAAAGTCACCCTTACCTCTGTAGTTCTAAATGTATGACGTGTTGTAAGAAAAACTGGAACATGTTCATTGCAGTGTCAAAATGAAGAGTGTGATTACAAATATTGGACCAGTTTCATGTTAAGTATATAAAACGCAAGCCTTTCAGAAGACCCATCTCAAGCTACATTTATTAGTTTGTGTCTACACAGCACAATTGTCCAGTTAATTTGATTAATGTCCATAGTCGATCCAGATAGTTGGGCACTTCCTTGAGAAAACTTCTTTGTGCTCAAAATTGCTTGAATTGACTGTCACATTACCTAAATAATTGCCAAATCTGTTTTACTTTGTGCTGTATAGACTCAGCCTAATAAAAACAAATGCTGTAATGTTTTTTCCCCCCAATCTGTCTCCTCTACACACAGAAAGTTTTCCTTGTATTAAACAGTATCTCTTCACGCACAGAAAAGATACCCAGCAAGCCATTTGACTTATTGCTGCTGCTATTTTGCATTTATATGACTCCTTTCCTTGGAAGAGATTAAGACACTTTATACGACTTATTAGCTAAACAGATTGACAGCCTAATTAGGAAGAAAGAGACAGATTCTGAGTATCTTTTCGTGGCTTCTGTTCCTACCCCCTCATGTAGAACATTTGGTCAGATGGCTCTTTGAGACAGAAATAAGACAAGGAGATGGTCTTCATTTGTGGTGTAGGGCTTCTCAGTTGCATGTAAGAGGCAGTCACAGGAGGTAAAACAGTACTAAATAGGTCAGGGCAACTGACAGAGTCAGGAAAATATCTTTCCTCTAGAACTCATATGTACTCACAAAGCAGAGAGTCACTGATTTCACATCAGCTGTTCGTGTGTGCCTACTCTTCTTGCCTTTATTTTCAGATCCTTCGACTAAAGGTCCTATTCCTTCCATCTCCAACTCCTTTCTCTCTCCTTTGAATTCCTGACTACTGTGCCCACCCCCAGCACCAGCAACCCCCCCACCCACCCACACACACATTCACATGCTGTCTGCCTCTTGAGCCATCAGTTGTATTTCTGAGGAGTTTATTAGTTCCTTTAGTGCTTCTCAAATGGCTCAGGGACCTGAGAGAATCCTCCCTGAAGATGAAAGCCCCTGCAGAGGTGGAGGTTGTCACCATGGGATACTGCTTGGCTACATAAAAGCTGGAGCTGGGCCCCAGACAGAGGAATAACCTTGTGAAGGAAGATCTGGGACGGGCAAAGGAATACAATGACTTTCATGATAACATGTGTCTGAATCTTCTCTCTTGCCTGGGAAACTTTAGTTTCCACCTTGGGACCCAAGACATGGTTTTGAAGAGGTGATGGGGTTTTTGTAGTAGGGTGAGCCATTGTGGACAGACAGGCGCTGTGACTGAGCTGCATTTCGGGTCCGGCACTCAAGTGATTGTTATACCATGTAAGTGTGTCTTTTCTCATTTCTGTGGGCTGTGATGTGTGTAAATTATATAGAAGAGTTCTTCACCACACCCCCATTCCCCAGCTAGCCACTGATGGGATACATTTCTGGGTCTGCCTACACAGCCAGTTTCACCATGAAGACGGTCAAATTCATTTTTAAAAAGAATTTTGACTGTTTCTATTTAATGCTGCCAACAGCAAAGGGACATTAGCATGTCATGGGAACCTAATCTATGCTTAAGCACGGCCGTGGGAGGACAGTCATTTCTTCTCCCCCGACAGAATACAGCTTCAGACCTCAGAATTCAGCTGACCTTTTTCTATGCCTGTCTCTTCTGGCAGATTAAATGGTTACATCCACTAACTTTCTTGTGAAAGAACACATGAGACAGATATATTCTCCTTCGGTTTTCACTAAGAATGCTTTTTTGGTTAGTTATTTTGACAGTAGACTTCAGCTAACATCGTCCCTGGCGTTCATGTTAATATCTTGACTTGAACAATCATATTTTCCCCACATTATTTAAAACACATTTCAATGCTGTAACCTACTGCACCACCACCAGCCCTCTTATCTTCACAGAATTTGCTAATAAGGTAAACAGGGCCATACATCATCAAACATACTTCACAGACAGAAAACGTGAAGCACAGACAAATTGAATTATTTAAGTCAAACAAAAAAAAATCAAAACTGGGATTAGAGCTTGAGACTTCCTGTTTTCATACAGTGAATTGTCCTGAACTTTCTGTGCATGGAAACCATGATAAGCATAGACCATAGGCATTTTCAGAAGATGAAACTTAACCAAAACAAAAACTGACTGTCTGATGGCATTGGTGTTTCGACTGAATCCCCAAATCTTCTTTACTGTTGGTGGTAAATTGGTGCCAGTGACAGGGAAAGAGCAGAAGGGTTTGGAGGTTTTTGTAGGCGTCAGTATCACTGTGTACTCCAACAACGTCAAGCTCAACTTTGGGACTGGGACCAGGTTACAAGTCCTTCCAAGTAAGTACTAGAAACCAACGAGCTATTTTGAAAAGGTGTTTTCTATAAAGAGCCAACCCATTTTGGCATTCTCTGGTCACTACAGGTCACTCTTCCCAACATTGAGTTCCCCACCTCTAGCTGCCCTGGTCAGTGGTCCCTGGGATGCCACTCCCACAGATAGCACACTCTACAAACCAAAACAATTTATATGTGAACACCATGGTGCTGACAACAAACTTATCAGCAGTGAAGATAAGACGCTAGAGAGTCAGATACATAATGACTCCGAACAAATCATCTGCTTCTCTCTTTTGCATTTTTATTTAAAATACCAGGGAAGGTAAAGCAAGTTCAACTTCTCCAATTTGAAAACTGTTTATGAATTACGCTTCCCTTATATGCAGAGAGACCTAGATTGACTTTGGAAGTTTAGTCATTCGATTTCATCATCTGTGTCTGGAATCTATAATGGGCAAGGGAATCAAATGTAATTAAATGAGCAAATAATCTCCAATAGCCAATATTCCTACAGTGTTTTATGTGCTTTGCTCCAGACTTTTTATCTGGGCTTTATCTCTAATAGGCTCCCCAGAAGGACAGTGAAGGTTTTTGTTAAGGTTTGTGTCTGTGTGGATAGCAACTACCAGTTAATCTGGGGCTCCGGGACCAAGCTAATTATAAAGCCAGGTAAGTCTCAGAGATGTGACTGTAAGGAAGAAGAGACACTGACTGAATAATGCACGAGGCCACAGCATGCAAATTATATTATTAAGAACAATCCAGTCTGCTGGAAACAATGCACTCGACCCAAGTGGGGTCTTCACTCCCAGTGAGAAGCAATGTCAGCCACGAGCTCTTTTGTTTGGTCTGGTTGCTTCCAGAATGAATAATGCTTAACTAGCCCTCTAAGAGAGCAGAGCCGGGTTGTTAGGCAGTATCTAATTCTCTCTGATATTGTTAGAATTATTTCCCAAGGATAGAACCAGCCTCATTCCATTGGAAGAGCAAATTCAGAGACTAGGGAAAGGGTCACAGCCAAAGACAGTGAAATTTTCAAAGGTGAAAAAATAGCGTGTCTGCAGCTTTCCTGACGTCCTTGTCTCAGGCTGCTCCCCCACACAGAGAGCAGATGCCTGCAAAGCTCTTGGTCACTTGCTAGAATCGCCCAGTGTTCTGAGCCCTGGGATGTAATTTAAAAGGCAATGTCAGGGCATGTCAGGGGAATATGAAGGCTGGAGAAATACCCAGCAAGTTGGCTTTTGCTGCGCCGTGACCAAAGTGTTCTAATCTGGAAAGGCACAAAGCTGTCCTCACCCTGTTCTGCCAGGGCCCTCCCTGAGGGTTAGTGTAAGACTCTGAAGGACTGTGTGAATTATGGGAGTACAAACAAGCTTGTCTTTGGGACTGGCACTCTGCTTTCTGTCAAGCCAAGTACGTGAGTAGTGAGAGGTGTCTGGTGGATTCTGCATCCATGGCAAGTGGGAGGTAACAGCCACCCTTTGGTGAAAAGGAGGGCTGAAGGTCAACTTTGTTCCCTGCTGTCATCTCTTATCTGCAGGCTCTCAAAATTTCCCATTCTCCTGGATGGTACATCACAGTCAGGGAAAGGAAAACATGCTATTTTAAGATAAACCCTGGGAAAAAAGATTACCATGGGAAAATTGTTCTCATCTTTAATGAGGCTTTTTGCTTCTATGAACCCAGTTTCCCAACCATCCATTGTCTCTGATTATACCTTCAGCTGTGTAGATACTACCTCTGCTAACCTATTTATACAATTTTGTGTTGGCTAGCCCAGACACCTTCTTTTATAGCCCATGTCTTCTTTTTCTTTCAAAACATACTCCAGAGCCATCCTTGGAAAGAGTGCGGAGAAGTCAGGCAAAACTGACCACCAGGGGAAAGAGGAGACTCGGGGTGGGTTAGCTTAGTAGTAGAACTGTGATTCATATAACACACCTTCCCTCTATTTCCTACCCTCACTTCCCTTTCTTTTTCTCTATAGAATAAGTTCGCTTGTTCTGGACACCTAATGCTCTCAGGCTCAGAGAAGAGAAATAAAATCAGATTTGAACTCTTTCTCTTCAAATATGAAGAAACAGCAATTCATAGACATATTGGGGATGGGATCAAGTGTCCTTCTCTCTCCAAGCTTAAAATTCTATTACTTAAGCTCTACTTTTATCCAAGAAAGTCAGTGACCTGGCATCACTGTCTGGAGTGCTCTTTCCTCTTTTCTCCAGATACTTTGTGTGCACTAAAGCCCAGTCAATGCTCAGCTCTGTGATAAAGGAGCTCTTGTGTGCCTTTATCTTTGCCTTTAGATAAAATCTTTTTTATAACAAAAAAATGTTCACTTCTTTCATTGATTTCATGCCTGGACTTTCTTAAGGCTGTGGGAGATGGTGTGTCATTACTCTCTACCCTTTCCTGACTGAAGCAACATATGAGACCATGGTGGAATTTATTTAGGAAAAAATAGGACTGTTTGCCTTTTGTTAGTCTTTCCCTCGTGAAATACTTTTTTAGGCTATCATATGAGCACTATTATACACTGAGACACCTTCGAAGTATCTTGATCAGTGACTAGAGACAGGACCATGGAGTGTGGGTAGGGTCCGGAGGTGAATTCAGATGGCTCTCTGTAACTGGAAAACATCACTGTGACATAGGAATGCAGCATCCCTTCAGAACTGTGTGTCTAAGGCCCAGTTCACACATGTGACAGCAAGAGTTGTTAACAAATTATTTGATTCAGCTTTGGAAGATTTAAGCCTAGAAATGCAAAAAGGGTTTTAAAAGCTCATAATTTTTTTTAAGGAGAAATGGTTTGCTTTATGTAGCAGAACCAGTTTTTTTTCTTCCTATCATAAAAGGCCAATTTCTAGAAAAACAGGAAAAAAACCTTTTTTAACATGGAGAGTCCAACTGCTCTGTTACCACAGTGGCATGTGTTTAGTTGCGTTTTACTAGGGCTTTCAGTAAAGGCAGGAAATGCTGTGGGAATAACAACGCCAGGGTCATCTTTGGAAATGGAACCCAGCTGGAGGTGAAGCCCAGTAAGTGGCCAGGTTCTATTTATATGTGACCAAATAAATAAATTCTGTGAGGTTAGTGGAGATTTAATTTAATATGTAAACAAATGTACCTCTTGAAAAATGACTTTTGCAAATACATGAAACATTCATGATTGTTGAGAATAGAGCAATAATGATAAATGGATGCAAAATGAAACCATTTCAAATTGCCTTTAATGTGGTAGCTCGGCTCTCCTTCTTCCAGAAAATATTGGGGCCATGAGTTATTTATGGCCACAGTATCGCTTAAACTATGCTCTGCCATGATTTGTGTGTTTACTGTGACTTTGCCCACAAAACTTATCTTCCATTCTATTAAAAATGAGAATCTATCTCATTTCAAATGCTACTGATATTTATAAGGTACCTTCTTTGTCTCTTGTGCCTACACATATCTA
Organism: Carlito syrichta; assembly: GCF_000164805.1. Taxonomy (NCBI): domain Eukaryota; kingdom Metazoa; phylum Chordata; class Mammalia; order Primates; family Tarsiidae; genus Carlito; species Carlito syrichta. Next base: position 169,176 of record NW_007019586.1, read on the forward strand.
TATTCCAAAAGATCTAATAGGAAATCCAAACACTGTCCCATTTTGACAAATGTCCACATCTAGTCCCGTACATGTCAAACTTCACTAAAAGTACAGCCTTAAAATTCAAATGCAATGAAGAAAAAAAAATTTAGAGATGGATTGATGATCCCAGATGGGTTTATAAACTCCTGAAAAGAAATTCAGAGTGAAATAAAATGACAGGCATGATGACAAACTTTTTGTTTAATGACCAATTCCTCCATGAGAAGTAAAAACTTTTTAAACATACCTCACTGGAAAAATGGGAAATAAGACATTCAGAAGCCTGGCATTCCTGGGAGTCCTCTTGGGGTGTCAGTTTCTCCACACTGGGGACAACAGTACTCGTCAAAATGTCAGATCAAAAAATAATATTAAGAACCAGGTGTTGTCATGTTGACTGACTGATTATAAATGAGACGATTGAATGACCAACTCAAGGAGCTTTAAAATAGAATAAACTCATTTTAAATGGTTTAGCTATGAGAAATGTCAGAAGACAAGAAAATGAACTAGATGATCTGTAAGTTTGTTTTAGATCTGGTAAACGTAACCATCCCATGTTAATTTTTTTTTAATAACTGTGATAAAGAGCATCTTTAGGGTCAGGTAGATAGTGAGGAGAAGGAAATGGGGCTTGGTTCTCTAAGTGTCAAACAAGGATCCAGTCAGGGTTGGTGGCAGTGACATAAGGTTTTCATCTCTTGGTGGTAAGAGAACACATCCATGGGCTGTGAAAGGAGAACATTTTGTAAAAGACTAAGATCTCTTTGCAAAAATGAATGATCCTCACTACCTCAGCTAGGGCAGGGCTATCATGAATATAACAAACTTGTGCTTAACCTGAGGCAAAATATCCTTGGAGTTTGGTGACATGGCTAATGCTAGAACTTAAGACTCAGATTCGAGGAGGTGAGGCCTCTGTAACGCAGTTCTATCTAGATGTGTATCCGAAATGGCCCTTTCGTGCCCTATCCTTGTTGGGGCTCTGAAAAGTGCATTTCTAGTTCGGTGGCTATCTGCCAGGTATTTTCTGCCTGCAGTAACAGAATTGTGTCTGATATGAGAAAGGAGTTTGTTGAATTGTTGCTTTTATAATTCACTCTCAGTGTCAAATGAGGTCATTCAATTTCCTCTCTGTGCATTTGCAATAAGCAGCATAAAATTCAAGCAGAACAACTAGGAGGCACAGAGAAAGATGGCTGAGCAGATAATGAGGCCTGTTTATTATAGAAGAGACAATATGGGAATCTGTTAAGTCCCATGAAGGTGAAATATCCATCAAGGAATGTGTAGCTTTTCCAAAAAGAGTCAGTAGGAGTTTTTGTTATCATCCCAATCACAGTGTGAACAAAGTTCTTACAGTATCATCTTTGGAAAAGGGACACATCTTCATGTTTTCCCCAGTAAGTGCTATACATGTGATTTTTCTGATATTGACTACTATTGAGTTAAAAGTGTTGTAGGTGTTGGGTGAGAAAGTTTCTTAGGTTCCACGACGTGTGGGTGGTCTCTAGGTACTGGGCTCTTCTCTTGCAGCGACCCAGACCTCAGCCTTTCCACAGATTAGACAATTACCAAATTCCCCTTCCCTGTGCTGGGAAGATTGCTGCCAATCTTCCACTACCTAAAAATCAATTATCTTTTTCATTGTTTATCCATTATAAAAAGTAGAAAATCGTGGATCTTTATTCAGAATTCATTTTCAAGTCTTTCTCCCTAGGCTTGTCCCCAGTAAATGTTGTTTGGATATATTGTTAAACCTGGTGTGATTTTTGGCTCCAATTAAATTGATTTTGGAAATGATCCCAGCATACCTATGACCCCACTCCTTCCACCTTCATAAATGATCTGCTTTTCTCTATTTGGCTCCTGCTGTGTTCCCGACTCTAATGCCCCATGCTAGGGCATGGCTCATTTCCCTTGTTCCAGGGTGGGTGGGAGATAACTTTTCTATTATTATTATTTTAGACTCAGGGAGATAACTTTTTAAAGAGCTACTTAAATGTCAGAGACAACAAAGATGGTCTGCCAGCCAAGAGCAACACACTAAGTTGAACCTTCTCACTCTGCCATTTTCCAAATCTTTTTCTTCATTTAGGAGAAGTGACCGCTCCTTTTTATTTCTAGTACAGCAAAGACTTCATTGTGGGGCCAGAAACGGGGGTTTCCTTTGGAATATTTTTCACAGGCTAACAATAAGCTGGAAGTTTTCGGGCAGTTCAGAAATGCATTCTTGAGCCACAACTTCAAGTATGGAAGCTCTTATCAGCAGGATAGACAGGCAAAGCCAGGAACATGGTGATTGTACCATACTTTGTAGAGGATCCAAGAGAAAGGTGACAAATCCATGCTAAGGAAAAACAAAAACTATGATTAAGTGAGGAGATTTCTGGATGAGTCTACCAGGGAAGAGGACTAAGGAGGAAACTTCCAGGAAAAACACTGAGGTCAAGCATTCAGAGTTTTTGTTATGGAGGAAGTCACTGTGGGAATTCAGGAAACAGGCAGCTTGTCTTTGGAAAGGGCACAAGACTTTCTGTGATTGCAAGTAAGTGTTCTTGGCCATCCCTAATTTTGATCAGCATTGGCTTCTTTCCCTGAGAGATTTTTCAGTGTACCTAGGAATGCTTTTACCCTCAAGAAAGATCTGTTAGGAGTTGGGCTATTAGTGTTCAGCAGAATGATGAACAGGTTACTCTGTTATAATTCAAAAGCCAACCAGACAGTCATAGGCAAGCACAGAAACGGACACTGCAGCCAAGACACAGTGCCTCCAGCTTGTTCTTTTCTTTTTCTTTTTTTTTTTTTTTTTTTGAGTTGGAGTCTCACTCTGTTGCCCAGACTGGAGTGCGGTGGCCGCTCCCAGCCACCACAGCCTTGACCTGCTGGGGTCCGGTGATCCTTCTGCCTCAGCCTTCCGAGTAGCCAGAATTATAGGCGCGCGCTACCATGCCCAGCTAATTTTTTTATTTATTGTAGAGATGAGGTCTCGCCGGCCCAGGCGGGTCTCGAACCCGCGGGCTCAGGCAATCCACTCACCTCAGCCTCCCAAAGGCGCGGGATTACAGGCTGAGCCACCAAGCCCGGCTTCTCCAGCTTGTTCTAACCATACATCTTGGCCCTGTCCCCTTCTCTGATCCCGGAAGACCAAAGTCCTATCACAGAAAACCTTAGACTCCTTAGCCTGGGGGAGCACAGAAAGGCTTGTCTGAGATCCAAGAGACATTTTTAAATATACTGTGGGGTTCTACTTAATGTTATTATTAACTTTGATTTGCCCAAGTAATACATAAAAATTTCTCATTGTAACCATTCAAATTACAGATAAAACCAACATTCAACTTGACCCCTTCCTTTCAGTCTCAGTGTCCTCCCCAAAAGTAACCACACTGAGAGCAGTCTGATATATTGTAATGAGTTTCTCTGTGGAGTATGTTGATGTGAAATCCTGTCTTCAACTAGGGAAACTTGAGAGGGGAAAGGGCTCCGAAGGCAGTCTGCAGGATTTCAACTAAATATAAGAAACAGTTGCTTGAATGTAGAAAAGCTTTTAAAAAATAGCAACTGTTCAAAACTAGACAGGTCTTTGGTCAGAAAACACCTGACTACCAGGAGATGGACTAGACCACTGAAAATCCAGTCAGGTCCCGGGAAGACTCCGAGGAATGGTTCATTCCATGGCAAGCCTCTGTAATGCCCTTCTTTTTTGCCTATTGTCTGATTGTTGTTACCGTCTGAGCCTCTGTCAGTACTGCTCCTCACGGAGAGTGGTCTGATTTTCTCAGCATCTGCAGGGTTTTTGCAAAGAAAGGAAACTCTGTGCTTACTCTGGGGTTGGGAGTAACCAACTCACTTTTGGGAAAGGCACCAAACTCTCGGTCACACCAAGTAAGTTCTTCTTTCTGGCTAATTATTCTTCCCAAAAAGCCTATCTTCCATCATGCAGAAGCTGTCAAAACACAGGTGGTGTTTTCTTTGCTTGGTTTGTGTCGGGTGGTTCGTGATACTAGTTGGAAAACAAGGTTATTAATGCACATATTCCCTTAGGCATTGTACTTGGGCTTTTAATATCCATGTAGTCGCTCCCTGAGAAAATATGTGAACCTCCATGAGGAGCAAGGTCCAGGGAAAGTAGGGGGTTTGGGGTGGGGGGGAGGAGGGGAAGGCAGGCATTGGATGAAAATAGACAAAGGGCCAGCAGGAATACAAACAAGACGGGATCTCGGGAGACAGAGCAGTAGCCACTTAGAGTCAATTTCCCAGGAGGCGCTCCTGCCAAGGCCTGTTCTTTCAAGGAAAATTACGGCAAATGGAATCAGTCTGGGGAGTTGATAGTTATTAGTATTCCTCCCGCATACTAACCTAATTACAAGGAGGTTGTTTTGGCCATGGGCAGTCATCTCAGGTTTTGTTTTCCTGCTTGCCTCCCGCACCTCCACCTGCCTTCCTAGAGGCCCAGTCAAGGTTATTGCAATAGCACTGAACACTGTGTAACACCAATGCAGGCAAATTAACCTTTGGGGATGGGACTACACTCACTGTGAAGCCAAGTAAGTTGTATTCTTCTTTGCCTGGGCCTTTAGGGGCAATCAATCAAATCATTAGTCTGAAAAATACTTTAATCCTGTGCATCTGCTTGGGTTCTTTATTCATGTTCTTTCCCCAGGCCAAAGGGAGTTGGTTTTCTTGTCAGCCTCAAAATGAGACGTGAGTGCCTGTACACACAAATGTGCACACATGCACACTCTTGCTCTAGCTCATGGTGAGGGGTTCTCAGGAGCAAACAGCATTTTGAAAGAAATAGAGATATAAATAAGAATGGAGCCAATGAGGATGTCAAGGAGGACCTCCAGGGGATTCAGTGCCCACCACCCCATGACTGGGCTTCCCTGCAGGCTCCCCCGCCATATGGGTTGTGCTCTGGTGGTTCCATCGGATGTTCTAGGGCGGGGAAACTCCTCAGCTTCTCTGTATCAATTCCAAAATTTAGCAACCCTTGCTGTCAGGAAGTACTTCTCACATCTAACTTGGATTCCCTGCTGCAGTTTAAATCTCTATTTGAAAAGAATCACTAGAACTCTGCATCAAGACTGAGAATAAAATCTCTGCCATAGAACGTAGGTTCAGCTCTGGGTCCACTTCTACAGCACCTCTGTGATGTTTTGTGTCCCCTCTGGACATTTTGAGCTTAAGTAACTATGGATTGGACAATATAGCATGAGCTTTGGAGTCAGAAAAACCTAAATTCAAGTCCTTGCTTCACTACTTAACTAGCTGTATGACCCTGAGCAAATTACATAATCTCTCTGAACCTCAGTTTCCCTGGTCATAAAATGAAGACAAAAATAGACCTCTCTTGTTGAGTTATTGAAAGGCTCAAATGAAATAATACAGCTACAGTATTTCGCAAAGTGCTCAGAACATAGAAAAAAGCTCATTAAACCCCAGCTATTAATAATAATGATAAACATCATCTCTAACGCACAGTGGAGCCTTTGTTTCGCCCCTCGGGCTCTTCTGTCAAGGCTCTGTCATGCATCAGGAGTAGGGAATGGAGGGGAGGGTGGAGAATGTCAGCCTGTTCTATGAAATTCTTCACCTGGGATTTGAAAGTGGAAACAGAAAGAATCCTGACTAATTTAAATACAAAATCACCCAAGTGTCAGAGGCAGAAGAGAGGTTTCTGCAGAGAGCCCCGTGGCTGGGACGCCACACACACCCTTGCAGAGGGTTGCAGTTCACAGCACGGCAGGGAAAAGGCCTCAGAAATTGAAACCTTGCACTACCCCATCAGAAACTGAGCCCATGTGACTTCCTCCAAAGTGTCCTGAGTCCCTTCCCAAGAGACAGGCTCCCCACCTGGAAGGACAGTAAAAGAGGGAAGGTGGAAGCTTCACAGGGAAGGACAATCTGTCCCAAAATTGTCCTTCTACTCTTTCGGGTAGTGAAGCTCATGAGAAATATGGCTCCCGAAAACAGTCAGTAAATGAAACTTTCAGACCAGGAGGTGAAGGATCGGAGAAGTCTGTGGAGGCAAAATGTGGCCGTTTATTTCAAAGAAAAGAAGTTAAGGGTAAGGTGAGAGTTGAGTCACAGATCTAAGTCTGGGGAAGGATGCATCAACCAGAAGATGGAGAGGCTCGGCTCCCCAGCCACCAGGATTCAGACCGCAGGAAACGGCTAATATTGCAAGAGAGTTAGGCTAGTGGTAAAACCTCCCTAATAGGTTTTTGAACAGCGAAAATGAGCTGTCAGGAGTAGTTGCCAGGGCACTTTCTCTAGAGGGTTTTTGAAAGGAGATAGACACCTTCCTATCAGGGGTGATTGGAGTGCAGCCTTGCCTCGAGGCAGGAGAAGAAATGAGAGAACCTCTTTAAGCCTCTTCCCAGCCCCCAGAGCCTCTCTCCATGAAAAGACTCATTAATACAGTGCTGCATCCTTGGGACACAGGAGGTTGTTGGGTTAAGTTTTGGAACCTTTGCCTGCTTCCTTTGTTCTCAAGATTTGACAGGACAAACGGGCTGGCTTTTTCACCCTGAAGCCAAAAACACAGATTCTGGGTCCCAGGTTGTTTGTGGTGTTGAGATGCCTTGGCATGTGGGGAGGATGCTCTAGGGGGGTTTTGCTGAGCCCAGAAGCACTGTGGGAATAACTATGCCCAGAATTTGGTCTTCGGTGCTGGAACCAGATTGTTTGTGCTGCCCTGTAAGTACAGTTAAGTGGAGAGAGGAAATTAGTACAGCGCTCAGCATGGGGATAAGCCGGGGGACTTGAGGCTTGGAGTCCACTGTGAACTCAGGAGCTATGATGGGGAAGGAGGTAGAAAGGGAGGGAGAGACAGAACCATGAAGACAATGAGTGGAAGCATTCACTTATTCAGGGAGGAAAATCACAAGCCTGCATGAATAACACTGAAGGAAATACATTACACTGGAGGTTCCCTTCTCAGGAGGGCTTTGTGGGGGTGGGGGACAAGCTGGTGGGTTTTTGATGCTGAGATAATCACTGTGTAGAAGGACAAGGCTTCTCCTTTATCCTTGGGAAAGGGACAAGGCTGCTTGTCAAGCCAAGTAAGTGGCATAGAATTTAAATTGTGTTCTGAATGTGATTATCTTCAAGAGGAAAACCTGCTCTCTTTTCCACAGAAACCTTCTTGAGCCAGAAGGTCATTAAAGGTGTGGAGCAGAGCAAGGTCCAGTACCTGCTCACCCTCTTCATCCAGCTCTGGGAGGTGTAGATGGAAAGAAACTCACCAGGACCCCACCACTGGGCCTGGCCTTGGGGTCTGTCCACTCTGTCAGGCTTCAATAAGCAAAGCCATCAGATGACAAAGTCTTCCTCAGAAGGAGACTCCAGCATAGTTATCCCATTTGGTAGATTTAAAAACTGTGACAAGTAGAGGCCGGTGATTAATATTGCTCCAACAGGAACAGAGCCCAAGGATCCCGAAATCATTTTTCTACTAGGCTTGTAGATTGAAAACACCAGGGTATGTAAATGAAAGGGTAACTATTGTGATCAGCTGTTGTTTGAGCTGCAGGAGTGCGGAGGACTGGGTTTGGTCTTAGGTAAACTCCTAGACTGGTAGGATTCTTTCTTTTTTCTTTTTTTCGTCTCATCATCCGACTTGAAGATTGGTGGGTTTCTATCGCTGCAGAGTCTACAGCCCATTCCCAGGCCTCATTGACCCCAGCAGCACCACTCTCAGGCCCTACTGCCCAGGAAGTGCCCCTCTTGACACACATCATCCTCAGTGTCTTGAAAGAAGAGAAATTAGATGAGAAGGGGAGAAAAGCTTATATCTCATATCATGCAGTTGCCTCATTTTGTAGCAAGATTGTTTCCCCATGAGCAGTTTGTCTTCATTTAGCAGCTGTCTTCTCTGGGGAAGCCATTTTGTAGAGGTGTTTGTCACAGTGTGACATCTGACGGCCGGGGGAAATTGAATTTTGGAGCAGGGACCCAGGTTGTGGTCACCCCAGGTAAGCCAGATTCCCTGGAGTCTCACCTGCCCTCAATTTTGACCCCCATGTGCCAAATATTTCTAGCTGTGACTATGAGAAACACATTTGAAAGGAAGCCATTTCCCCGAACAGCAACACCCAGAGTCATTAAGCAAAAATGAGAGATCAGTGTGGTGTTAAATAGAAACATTTTTGGATAAATAGGAATTCTCATTATTCTCTATCGGTCCCCTGTGTGCGTACCCTCATTCCCCTTATACGGCAAAAAGTTACAATAAGAAGTGTTGCCATGATTCATGCTGTGGTGTGGGAGCAATCTGCTGTGGATTTGGGCGTGGAGGATTATAAATGTGTTCAGGCAGATTGGATGTGTTTTTGACAGGATATGTAACACAGTGTGAATTATAACCAGGGAGGAAAGCTTATCTTCGGACAGGGAACCAAGTTATCTGTGAAGCCCAGTAAGTATAAAATTGTGTCCCTGGATTAAGCAATGTCTATGGATTAAGGACTGATTTAGACCCAATTATATACGATAAAAAGAATGTTTAGAGAGAGGAATGGTCGTCAAATAGGAGGCCAAAAGTCTCCCTGGTGAGAATCTGGCATCTCAGTACAAAATGGGCCATGTAAGGGTGTCTCTGGGAATTGCTCCAGGTTATATGTGTTGGGACTAAAATGTATGACTGATTACATGGGGTATTGACTAGGATCATAGCCCTGGATTTGTGCAGTAATTGGTGATAGGATTTCTAATTCCTTAACAAACCCTCTCATGCATTATTCTCTTTGGCTAAGATTATGTGAATTTATAGAAGGAAGGAACCTTGCAAATAATAATTACTGACCAAAATAAACATGATTCGTCTCTCCCAAAGTCTGAAAATCACTTTTTTTTTTTTTGAGTTGGAATCTCATGCTGTCACCCAGACTGGAGTGCAGTAACATGCTCATGTCCACCGCAGCCTCAACCTGCTGGGCTCCAGCAATCCTTCCGCCTCAGCCTTCCAAGTAGCCAAAACTACAGGTGCGCACTACCACACCTGGCTAATTTTTTTATTTATTGTAGTGACGAGGTGTCACCAAGTTGCCTGGGTGGGTCTCGAACCCGTGGGCTCAGGAATTCACTCGCCTCCGTCTCCCAAAGTGCTGGGATTACAGGCTGAGCCACTGAGCCTGGCCTGAAAATCACTTTTAAAAACAGTTTATTCATGAGTATTGAGGGATATTCCTGTTTCTGAGATCACAGGCCAAAAGTTCATGCAACACTGCCTCGTGGAGCAGAGAGAACCTTTAATATCTTCCTTTCCAACTTTCTCCATTTATGGAAAACTTGGATTCACAGACTTATCATATCCCCATTGCCAGTCTCTGGGACTAGACCTTAAGGCTGCAGTTTGCCAAATCTGTCACTCTGCTCAGACCAGAAGTTTGAGGAATTTGCAAGATTCATCTGACAAATATTGTTGTATACCTACCCTATGCCAGGCTCAGACCAAGGAGGCAGCGGGAAACAAACTCAAGGTGATAGTGCCCTCAAGGAACTTACATTCTGGAGGTGGATCCCATCTTTTTTCTCCCAGATATGACAACGCACACCCTGATCCCTTTGGGGGGCATGACCCTTTTATACCATCCTCACTACCTTAGGAAATAATAAAATTTGTTATTACTACAGTTTTAAAGGCCTTTACCAGATAAATCAACATAGATACCACTTTAGTCACGAGAAAAGAAATGGCCCAAAAGTTAAGCCGAAAACTAGAAACTTCCCTGATAATTATCACTATAAAAGTATTTTATCAATATGAAACTAGTGACCAAGTTAACTGGACAATGCCAGGTCTACACCTACTTTATTTAGATTTACTTTATTTTATTTGGCCTAAGGAGGATTCAAGAATTTGGGCAGTTTTATGGTGGCATAGCCCAGTGATGCCACAATAGAGGAGGGATATTCTTTGTTCTAGACTTTGTGAGTCTCCTTAGATAAAAAGATCCGAATCCTAGTTTGACAACGAAAATCAGAAAGCACTTATTCCACATACATATTGAAAACATAAATTTGATGCCTAGAGCTCTGTAGTGGAAAGTGGAAAGAAAAGACCCTCAAAAAGAAAACATTGTAAGGCCAAAGGAGGATTTATTTAGGATTTGTAGACAATTTGGTTCCTCCAGTCCAAACCTAGATTGACAGTGATACAGGCCTAATTCATAAAATAACCAGCTGCCACCTCTTCACAGTGTTCACCAACCTGTCCCATGTGATCTAGTTTTTGTTGTTGGGCATATCACAGTGTTTCTTCTGGCTCAGGCTGGCAAGTGACCTTTGGATCCGGGACCCAACTGACTGTTATACCTGGTAGGCTGCCACAATTAAAAACTATTTGCACTGATTTACTAATCTATAAATATATTATTTACAAGTGATTTAATGGTCATGGGGTTGAAGATAGGGAGAGGCAGCAGGAATGCATTCTGGGAAGGGTTAAGTGAGAAGAGAATTATTTATCAGACCAGGAAGAAAAAGCGAAGCCTTTTTGCTCAGTTTGAGTATGTTGATAAAAAGGACATCTTTTTACTACAGTTTTAAAGGTCTTTAGCAGATAAATCAGCATAGATACCACTTTAGTCATGAAAAAGGAAATAACCCAAAAGTGAAGTTGAAAACTAGAAACTTCCCTGATAAGTGTTACTATAAAATCATTACGAGAAAAAAATCTACTTTATCCTAGAAGAATTGCTGAATAATAGGAGCAGATTCCATAAAGGGAACTTCTGTTTCTGATCATTTGTACTAGGTCCCTGATAAGTGTTACTATAAAATCATTACGAGAAAAAAATCTACTTTATCCTAGAAGAATTGCTGAATAATAGGAGCAGATTCCATAAAGGGAACTTCTGTTTCTGATCATTTGTACTAGGTCCAGATCATATGCTCCAAGATGGTTTTACCAGGAACTCCCTTACTCCAAGTCTACTTAGCCAGCTACACTTCTAGCCTATTCTGGCTTATTTCTACATAAATCTTATTTCTACATAAATCACAAAGGTGCCTATTTAAGATATTTAAATGAGGCTCTATATCTATAGCCTTCTGGTGCCCTTCCAGCAAAGCATTCCTGTAACACACTACTTATCATTTCTGCATGTAAAAACAAATAAGCCCCTTGCCCTCCAAAGCTGCATAAGTATTATAATTACTTGGCTTAGACTGAAGTCACCTCTATTTTATTTCTCATAACTGTGTTCATTTGTTGAGATTTGTTTAAATCCAAACTGTGTGGGCGTCTAACTGTTGGCACTGAGGTTTCCTTTCTCTTGAAATTGTCAGCAAAATATTTTGCCCATAAATAATGTTTCATCTCGACTTGCAAATGACAGCCAACACTGCAGCCTCTTTTTTTCTTTTTCTTTTTCTTTTTTTTTTTTTTTTTTTTTCTGAAGTGAATAAGAGGCAGGAAGTGAAGAAAAGCCAAAATGTACTGCGAGTGTCTGGGAGGGGAGTGTCAATGTGGATGTTAAAGTACATTTGGTTGTATAATGTAGGTACTTTGACAGAGAGACTATCGTGATCTTGTTAGATCATACATACCAAATGCAGCTGGCTAGCTGGTATGGCTCAGGAGTCCTTAGAGAAGCTCCGGTCAGGTACAGAGTCCAGAAGAGAAGCTTCCAGACAGCCCTAGAACTAAGGTAGAATAAGAATTTTCCTCTTAGGTAAGGTCCCATGAGGGGAATTTTCATTTATAATTAGGAAAAGAAAAAGGTAAAGATCATTTACTTGTAGTGTCCTTGTTTCTAATATTGTGTGTATAGAGCACAGAGGACACATGGATGAACTCAAGCAGAATAAAGAAACCCATAAAAGCCACTAAAGAAAGCCAGTTGCCCATCTCTGATAATGAATGTGTATTGTCTGCTTGTTCTTCGCTTTGGTTCTTAGATTTTCTAGGGAATTAGCAAAGAACTGACTGGGTTTGGTTAGTCTTGACCTAACCTGGTTAGCAGATTCCATAAACAGAACCTCTGTTTCTGATAATATTTGCACTAGGTCCAGACCATATGCTGGGATAACATAAGGGAGTAACACATCTCCCTTTCAGAAACCCCAGGGGAGTTTTTGTAATGCTAGTAAACATGGTGTTACAATGCCAACAGACTTTACTTTGGATCTGGGACCAAACTCACCGTAAAACCCGGTAAGTTATAGTTGCCTACAAGAAAAAAGTTACCAATATGTTATGCTAAATGCTTCTAATCAGTCTGCATTTGAGTTCTTTTATTTTGTGTTTTGGGTCCTTACCCATAAGATTGTATTATTCTTTATTCATATGTCTCTTGAACAGATATAAAATATAATAAACAAATCTTAATTCAGTAGACATTCTGAAACTGCCAACAATGCTCTTGGGATATTACCCTATATAAAGAAAATACCCAAATTTTAACTATTACTACCTGACAAAGGAGCATTTGGAAATAATTTAAAGTACCTATAAATGGCCAGGATTTCAGAAAGAAGATGTGACAAATTAAAATTCTATGTATTTTAAAGAATGGAAAGAATTAGATAGCCTTGTTAATACTCTAATAACTAACATTTATTGAACTCTTGCCAATGTGCAAAGCACTTTTCATACCTTAACTCATTTGACATCCTAACAACCCTCTGGAATAAATATTGTCATCCTACTTTCTTTTTTTTTTTTGGAGTCAGAATCTCACTCTGTCACCCAGGCTGGAGTGCAGTAGCATGCTCATGGCCACCACAGCCTCGACCCACTGGGCTCAGGCAATCCTTCCACCTCAGCCTTCCAAGTAGCTAGAACTACAGGCACGCACTGCCATGCCCAACCTTTTTATTTATTTTTTTGTTTTGTTTTGTTTTTGAGTTGGATTCCCACTCTGTCGCCCAGACTGGAGTGCAGTGGCCACTCCCGGCCACCGCAGCCTCGACCTGCTGGGCTCCAGCGATCCTTTCCGCCTCAGCCTTCCAAGTAGCCGGAATTACAGGCATGCACTACCACGCCCGGCTGATTTTTT